>NC_137867.1:38115014-38200014 GCF_963924005.1 Protomyctophum bolini | reverse complement strand
TCTCTCTCTCTCTCTCTCTCTCTCTCTCTCTCTCTCTCTCTCTCTTCGGTCCCCCCTCCTTTCCCCCCTTGGCTTGTTCACATGCCCCCCCCCCCCCCCCCCCATCCCCCAACCATTTCCTCCAATTTTGCGCTGTGCTGCTCAGCAGAATGTTACCACCTGTGTCTTATGGGGGGAAATGAGGGACTATTGACGTTTCTAGTTGGTATAGGCTTGGTTGAGGTAAGTGTCACCACTCTGTTACGCTGACATGACAAATAAAGACCTGTTACACCTATATGTTGTGCGTGCGTGCGTGTGCGTGTGTATATGGTTGATGATACGATACATGAGGACAGTATTGTTTGATTCATGACGATCAGATATGATACGATTGAAAGATTTAAAATCGATACAGTATAACATTTCTATTTAGCAAATAAATGACATGTGTCCAACGTGTGGATAGTGCACCTTGGCATGAACACAGAGAATACACACATAGTGTAGCTGTAGCCTGTAGCGATATGGAATGGAAAAGTAATTAAACCACTTCTTAAAATTGCTAAATACAACGCACAAGTATACTTAGTATTGATACAATCTCTTATTTGCATTTCAAAACGATTCGATACGATACAAAGTTAAATGATATGTTGAAATTAAAATCGATGCATCAATATTAGTTAGTGTAAAACAATTGAATAAAACAATATTTTTCAGAAAACAGGATTTAGAAGGCTCTTTTAGAATGAACCTCAGGTCAAAGTGGGGTTGTACTCCAATGGACGATGGTGTTGCTTGTCAGATCTTTAAACTAACTGTCTCAGGGGACAGGATTAGGCTTGTTTGTGATACTTCTACATGGACGTAGACATTGGATGAATGATATTATCCACTTTCAACCTGTCATCCATATTTTGGGCATTGTAGGCATTATAGTCAAAGTTGTTTGGACATTTTCAAAAACACTTAATGGCTTATTTATAAGCTCATAATGTGTCACAATGCGTTGTGAGTATAATAATTATTTTTTCTTTGCCACCTGCAAATAAGAGAAAGAAAGGAACTTACCAATATGAACTTCAAAATCAAACATATTGCTCTCTTAAGATACTATTCAGTGAGTCTTATTTTGAAGCGCCACTACAGGAAGTCTGGTATAGTTCATTACTTCCTAGTTCCTACTTGTCGATGCTAGAGGAAATCAAAGCTGTGCTGAATGAAGGGACTACATTTTAGGATCACTCGTATCACAACCTTTTTACCAACGTGAACACCATGCAATATGGAAACTACTGATCTTTCAACCATCCATTGCAGTAGTGGGTGAGTCTCATGGATTGTTTTGCTGCTTGCTCTCTGTTTACTTTGCCTCACAATCTCCCCCCTCCCTTCTCTGTTGCTATGTTGCTACACGTGCCTTTGTGTTAGCCATGCCCACACCTGTTGTGTGGCCTTTTTTACTCTCTTGAATAGTTTTAATTTAGTTTTAGTCACATTTTAGTCACCTGGAATGTTTTAGTGTTTGTCTAGTTTTAGTCGACTATATATCATACGATTTTAATCTACAGTTGATTTAGTCGACTAAAATGTTTTGGCGGGCCTTGATGCCGTCGTAATGACTGATTTTACAATTGCTGAAAATAGCTGATCTACAAGCTCACAATGTAGATCTGCTATTTTCAGCACGCAACCAAGTGTAAAATAACTTATTTATACTGGGTCTATTTTTTATTTGTTGACGAAATTGTCAATATAATTATTTAGTCTTAGTTTTAGTCATCATAGCTTATTTTTCATTCAGTTTCCATTCAGTTTTCAACAGTGAAAAAAGGTAGTCGGTAGGAGTTTTTCGTTTTAGTTTTAGTTGACGAAAACAACACTGCTAATGAAGTATACTGTCACCTCATAGACCTCAAAAACAGAACAAAATACACCCCATGCATCTCACAACTCCAAAATAAATCTTGGTGCAGGTGGTGTATAGCTCAAAGTCCCCGTTTAAAAAGAAAAAGAGTAAAATGTCACACATGAAAGCGTAACATTTTAAGGTCTGGTAGTGATCGAAATGTTTGCCACCAAGATGAATGTAACAGGAATGTGTCAGGTATTTTGGTCACACATCCCGAGACCCGGGGGTTCGACAGAGGAGGCAGATTAAAAAGGTTAAATGTGCAAAAGATCATGAGGTTGAACTTGCCCTTATTTTATTCTTAGTGATGTAACACTGCCAACAGAATATGCAACATGACCGAGATCTTAATAAAGAAACATCAACCCAGATCCTGTTTGTTTAGCTTTCTTTCTTCCCTCATTCCCTGTTGAATTGTGCTCTTCTTTTGTTGTCTGCTGTCATGGGGTTCATTAGAGGCTAGAGCTGATTTACATGCACCTTTGATTGGACGGGGCGGGGTGTAATTCCTCACCGGGGTATAGGCCGATCACATGACTCGATCACATGCATAGATCCGAGGCCTGTAATTGGTGGAGCCGTGGCGGCGCGGATCACATGGACGAAGCCCCCCGCGGGAGCACGTGCGGCGGCGGCTCTGACGCCTGAATGGAAACAGGGGTGGGTTGTGTGGTTTTGAAGTGCCTTTTTCTTTTTTCTTTTTTTTTGCCCCTGCCAGGCGAGAGGGCAACGAGGTTCCCCTGCATGTCTGCGGAGACGGTGGTGTGGGGGGGGGGGGCACCTGGCCCCTCCTCCTCCCCCTCCTCCCCTTCGGGGGGCCGTAGCCATGGGGACCTGCGGTGCAACACGACACGTCATCGCAGGGACAATGCCACAACGCCATGCGATGGAATCGGAACAATGCAACGCCACATGGAGAGGCGCTGCGAGGCTGCATGGGGATGGAGAGAGAGAGAGAGAGAGAGAGAGAGAGAAGGGGAAATCTGTTTTCAAAAAATCCACCCACCCCCCACTGCAGTGCTATGCTTTCTCTCTATCCTCTATGCTTGCTCTCTCTCTCTCTCTCTCTCTCTCTCTCTCTCTCTCTCTCTCTCTCTCTCTCTCTCTCTCTTCTCAAGCTGGATATGTCCGAGCTTTAACAATCAGTGATGGTTGCCTGTATGCTCAGTGTAAATAAATGATAAAGCTTCACCTATCACTCTTCTGGTGGGTTTCAAACAGGCTGTGTGTGTGTGTGTGTGTGTGTATATGTATATATATATATATATATATATATATATATATATATATATATATATATATATATAGAGAGAGAGAGAAACACACACACACACACACACACACACACACACACACACACACACACACACACACACACACACACACACACACATCGCAGCCATGCCCACAGTGTTGGTGTTAGTGTGTGTGCGTGTGTGTGACTGCGTGCGTGCGTGTGTTGACAGCTAGCTATAGGAAAAGCTTCACAAGCACATGATTCCCTGCCACCTCCCTCCCCCCATGCCTTGTCTGACGTTACCCCAGTGCTACCAGAGCATGGATGCCTGCACCCCAGCGTCCCCCCAGGGCCTGTGCACCCCCCCCATGCACCCCCAACCATCCTCACCCCCGCCCCCCGCTCCTCCAGCCTTGCTCCCTGATTCCGTGTGTGTGTGTGTGTGTGTGTAAAAAGCGCCCCCTGAATGATGGATTACGGTGTCACCGCAGCCTGCGAAGGATTAATTTGTTTCATTGATTTCTCTTTAGGCAGAATGCCAACGTCTGCTGCTTCCCACCTTTTTTCCCCAAGACTCGCAGCTGTAATAGACGGTAATGGTCTAAGACAAATCAACCCGTTTCTTGTAAAAATAGCACCAAATAACTGTGCCCCCCCCCCCCCCCCCCCCCCACCTCATCCACTCACCAACACCAACAACCAACCACCGGCACCAACCTCCTCCTCACTCCACTTTGGGGGTGGTGTTTTGCTGTGCGGTGGGGTGGGGGTGGGGGGCTTGATTCATCCCCATCCGACACCTCTATCACGCCATCTCGCCGTCCATCCATCCATCCGTCCATCTATCCATCTATCCATCCCTCTCCCTCTCTCTCCAGCACCAGAGGAGAGGATGTAGTCGTTTCTAACAAAGCCATAAGTCTGTAGTACTTATGGGTCCCTCTCAGCTCCCACAATGGATGGGTAATGACAGAGCTGTCTGGAGGGGAGTGGGGGGGGGCAGTGGGAGTCGGGCCATTCTCTCCAGTAATGGAAGCCTTTACTGCCGTTCCCTGCACACCTGCAGCAACAGCTAACTGTTAAACCGCCATGATCTATGACGGCGAGGCCTTTCTAGACGCTATAGTGGTGTGGAGGGCCGTATCGATGTATACCGACGGCAGTGAATTAGGGGCACGTCCGCGGCGTCTATACATCTTGCGTGCTCCTCGAGTCCTCGTCCCTGAAGGTGCTTCAGGTTATTCTAATGTTTTTAGAATATTATGGAAAGGCAGGCTGGTCAGGTGTGTGACACGGGTTGCGCATTGTGGACGCATGGGGTCATAGTGAATTCACTGGGCACAAGGACGACTGAATAGTGACTGAACAAATACTTTGCCAAATGTAATATAGGATGTAAAACATAATTTCTTTAAAACCATGGAAAAAATTTTGTGATGCGAATAATTAGGTACTTAAAGTATACTACAGCAGTTCCATTGATCCAAGCCGGAAAGCAATCGATTCATCACAACAACAAAAAATCACTGCAGCCAAATGTGAAATGTTCAAGCGGGCCCTGATCCAGAAAAGGTCGGGGAATTGATGGGACTGAATGGGAATGGTAGCCTATATCGTTAAGTCAAAGTGCCACATGGGTTCCAGAATGAGTGATGTTGAACGACTAGAAGGTAGAAGGTATATTCTAGAAGCCAAAGTCTTTGGGGAGCCTTGTCAACGCTCTGAACAACCGGGCCAAGGCTCTCATCCATCCGTCGGGTTAAACGTTAAGCAACAGCGCTACAGGGTCGGCCCCGCTGACTGTCCTCCATCGCTTTCCAATTCCTGCAGAGATTTATGGCCAGATCCTGATCCATTAATCCGTCGTTGATTCGCTGTGGCTGCCCTGCGGGTCCCCGGGTCTCGGATATCACAGAGCGGGGGGAAACCCAGCCCGCTGTGGTGAGGTCGGCTCACATCGTCACGTCACGTCGGGTCTGCGCAACGAGAAACACACTCCAGTGCCTTTTATGAATCGAACATTTTTACACAATAGCCGCTCTTCTGCGTTTTGCGACTCTGTACCGGCGATGGCACGATAGAGGTTTGAGGTTTCAAAGGATTTCTTCTTGTCTTGGTTCCATTAAAATGCACTGAGTGAGTGACAAGCCGTGGAGGAAGTGATGGGACAGAATTAGGAACGGTGCACGCTGTGATAATGACTCGGACTGCAGGGAAATCTCATCAGCTCCCTGCAATCAATTTACAGTGTTTACAAAGCCACATGCAGACTGAGGTACGTTGTGCTTGGGGGACAAGGGACCGGGGGTCTGGTCTTCACAGAAGATCCCCCTGCTCAGCGAGCCTCTCCTGGGTAAAGCTGCACAAAGCCCCCCTTATGTCTGACACCGCAAGACCCCTCAAACACTCACACAGAGGATTAGGTAAGCTCGTCATGATACGGTCTCTCTCTTCCTCTTTCTATATCTTGCACGCCGTTGCTCTTTTCTCGCCTGTCTGCGGTCTCCTTTTACATTTCTTTCTCTTTTTCCCGCACTGTCAGACCCTATATTCTGTTCTCTCTCCTAAACTCTCTTTCATGTATGTATTTGCCACTCAACCTTGACATGTCTGCTAGCTTGCCCCCCCCCACACACACACACACACACAGTCACAATGGAAACAAGCCCTCAGTGCGTTTAATGTTTTCCCCTTTAACATTATTGTACAACTGTACCTCTGTAGTACTGTGCAAACTGTTGCCCCCCCCCCCCTCTGCCTTTCTATTGTCAAGACCTTGTCCGTCTGTCCGCCACTCTTTCTCCTTCTCTCTCTCTCTCTCTCCCCCCCCCCCTGGCCTGTTGAAGTGCGTGCTCTAGTCGGTGCACATCTATCCTCAGGGGTCCTTAGGTTCTTAAGTGCCTCCAGAAAAGGTTAGTTGGCAGGTAATTGTCCAGCTGTGGCTGGGCTTATCTTAATTGCGGGTGCTCCAGTGCGAGCCATCCTTCCTGTGATGAAGAGACTTAGCGTGGAGTGATGGGAGGACGGGACGGATAGGGGGGTGAAGGAGACATCATATCTTGAGGCAGCACTGGGGATTTGATGCTATTTCTTCTTCTGGGCGTTTTTCTTTTTTTGTCATCAGTGACATTGCACTCTCTTGGGGATCAGCAAAGAAAGGGAAAAAATAAACACGTGTAACAAGTATGGTCAATTGCGTCGTATCAAGGTTCAAGATGTTCTTTATTATTGTTATGTCTAGTTAGATATATTTACATTAGCATTTCCTTATCATTGTTTCCCCCTCTGGCCAAATCGTTTATATGACCTTATTGTCTGAGGGAAGATGCTGCTTGCTACAACAGAATATGTAGGAGGTAGAATATTATCTTATGTAGCAACAAGCCATGTTGTCAAACTACCCTTTTCTCTGGGAATCATTGAACCATTTACATCATAGCAAGACTCGATAGCGCTTCCAATATTGATCCTACAGTCAAAAGCAACGCTGACCCTAAAAATCCAAACGAGCCTGGTCTTTCAGCCAAGCCAAAGTCATGCTTCTGTTCGCCATCATCTGATCATACGTTGTCCGCGTCGATAAGAGGCTTTAGGGGGGGTTAGTGTTTGCATTGCCCCAGTCAAAGGTCATGACTGACCAATAAAATATTTCCAAGAGACCCATCAATAATGGCGACATGCAGACTAATACAGTATGGGATTGTGGGTTGTGTGTGTGTGTGTGTCGGGGCGGGGGGGGGGGAAGAGTGGCCACTGTGGTTGCTTTGAGCAGAATGGATGACCGGGAGGTCAAAAGGTTACTGGACAGACCCCCCCAACCCTCGCTCCCCCCCGGCACCCTCTCATATGTGCGTTTGATAGCGGTGGGGGCAATTATAAAGGTATATTTCAGACAGGTCAAACGGGAGAGGGCAAAGTGCAGAACCTTTAGATCCCCCCGTCCAGAGTCAAAGGTTAGGAAAGGACGGAGGACATCATGGAGTCCTGCATGGCTGTTATAGGCGGGTGGGGGGTGGCTCTGTGTCTCTTAGCCATATAAAGGACAGAGACTAATGAAGTATAGCCAACAACATGGGCTGGTTCCTGGAATATTCTCCTCTTCATTTATTGGATCTCTTCATCACTACAGACGTGCAGAATGAGAGGCAGCCTCTCACGATCGCAATCTTAACCATGGGGATTAAATGCCATTTGGCAGTACAGTGCGTTGTGTGTGCGTGTGTCTGTGTGTGTCTATAGCCGCCCTGTACGCCTGTGCGCATCGCCCCGTCCGAGGGAACCATCAGGCCTCGTGGCTATTAAATATGAATGGAGTGAGGTCAGGGGAGGTCACGGCGTGCGTTTAGTGCCAGTGACCAATGCCCAATGTAAAGGTCAAAGTAGAATTGCCCGAGTCGGAGCCCGAAAGGACGTGCGGGCCGGCATTTATGCATCCCCATTGGCAGTGATTTATGGAGGGAGATAAGCGCGCGGATGGCTAGGAAAACACTTTCTTTCTCTCATCCCGTCAGCCTCGGTAAATACGCAGCTCGCTCATATCAATCACACCCGTGTCGCGCGGAATCGCCGCTGGACGCTTCCAGCTCAGATTAGAAGAAGCCGTCTTTGTTTTTAGCACTGTTCTCCCCGTCTCCTGACACCGGGGAACACGACACACTGCCTGCATTGTTGCCGCTGTTCCACACAGGCTTTGCGTTAGCATTTCAGGCCGCCGCGGTGTATATAAAAAGCAGCTGGTGCGCGTGTGTTCATAGCCGACTGCTATACTTCGAAGTTGTGATGTCGTGCTGTCATTTCCGTTTGTATTTGCACCCAGGCGGTGAGGCGGGGTTCTCCCCCCTCCTCCAATCCCCTCCACCACCCATACAGTAAAAGATTGCATGGTGTGTAGAAATTCACAAAGAATTAGAAATGAAGTTCTTAACTGACAGTGATGACTTTTTATTTAAATAAAAAAGAGTACATTATGTCTTTTTGAATAAGATCCGTTTCATTAATATTATGTTTCCGTTTGTTCTGGGTTCTAGTATAGAGCATCCATAACTGCTCTATTTACATTGATGTATTTTTCTTCCTAAATGAAATCAAAGGAAATAAAAAAAATATCTACTGCTGCCACTTTGATCCGAGTACCGGGGCACTTAAACCAGATTAGTTTATGGCGTTCTCCAAGCTTGTAAAACAAATCGCTACTGATTAACATCAATTTCCCTACCTCCGCCCTTCTTTGAATGACATTCCTGTACTGAGGCCAGACCCCCGTCCGGGCCTTCTGCGGGAGCGAGCTGCTCTGGGGAGGCCTCGGCGGGGCCATGCAGTTTAACTCTATACCCAGGCTTCCAGGGTTTTGTAGGCCTCTTGGACATGAACACGCTCCCCCATGTCCCTTTGGCTCCTTAAATGTGAAAAGCAGCCCCGCCACCAGCGTACCACAGCCTTTTGGAACTACCCCCAAGTGGTTCAGAGCCCAGCCAGGGAAAAGTCCAAAAAAGAAAACATGCGTTTGAACCGCCGGCCAGAACGGAAACACGGTCTAGCGAGGCGCATTTTAACCTGAACCATGAAGGCCTATATTTTCCTTTCCATCCAATAGTAATAAATTTGCCCTTTCCTTTTAATGCCCATATTATGTTTTCCTGTGGCAAGATCAAAGGGTGATAATGCGCTAGACCATAGGCACCGACGAATATTACCTGACATATTAGCCCTCTCTGTTTAGCTTCTATAAGGCGGTGTTTTTAGCTCACAGACAGCATCAGCATAACAGGATAACAGCCTGTTTAATATCAGGAAAACGAGGGAGCATGAAATATGGATTTCTTCCCCCTCTCTAGTAAATCACAGCGGCTTTCACGGTGTGCGCTGGGGAAGGTCAGCTTTGGGAACATGCACACTACAGAGACGTCATTTATCCCATTGCAGAAATGACACATCTTCGTAATGCATCTCTTGGCCGTCCATCCATCCATCCATCCATCCATCCATCCATATTTATATATATATAGAGAGAGAGAGAGAGAGAGAGAGAATGTATATCTTCATATTTACTTTTCATGTCCCCCCTAGATCACACCCGTGTGAAGTGAGGGGCACTATTATCATCATACGTCATCATACATCATCTCATTCTGGCCAATCACAATTTTTGTCCTCACTTTTGTCTTCAATGTTTGTGTTTACACAAACCCTCAATGTGCTGTTTACTTTCTATGTAGTTTACCTTTAAGCCTTGTATGTGTAATGGAGATCAATGTTCCTTAGCCTAATTAATAATTCTCCTCACCTGGTCAGCCTCACCAGGGTAGTTGATGATTAGTTTGGTCAGAGTCAGTTCAGTTCAAGCCAGCACACTGTCAAGAGCTCTCTCACTGCATGTTGAGTTAACCCTTTCTATCAGGCCTTGGACAGGATAAGTCTGTAAGTTTGTGTGTTATTTGTTAAACTTTATGGCTCTTTAAGCATATCTTGGCTCTTAAAGCAATATACTTGTAAGTTGGTTTGATCTTTTCTAAAATGTTGAATGCATTTAGTACAGTGAGTACAACATGTTCTCTTTGTAATCTTGTGTGATGCATACAAATAACTAATGTTTGGTTTATGATTGTACAGTATATATGACATCAATGTTGTGTTTTCTATTTTTTCTGTATTGCAGTTTTACAAATGTAAGTTATCACCAGTAAAGAACCTAAACCAAGACACCTTTTTGGAGCTTTATTGGGGACTTTGTTAGCTGTCTGCCAAGCCATACAGACTGTACACCAAACGTATAGTAAGGGCAGAACACTCAAAGCTGGACATAGGAGGGGCTGGCACCCTTCAAAAATAATAGAGAGGGCACCGGAAATCCCCTCCCATTGTATGGAGTTGCTCACCTAGCGCATACTCCCTTTTCACGCCTTTTCTGGGTTGGAAAAATATGACTGGCAGGGCCTATATGTGCGTTGTCTCGCATGCGCAGTAGTGTCACTTCTGTGTGCCCAGCTTGTGAGTTGAGCCCATTGGACGAAACTGTTTTTTTATTTCGCTCGTTCATGTATTTGGCCCCAGCGTAATACGCTACCATTGGCCAGCATGTCCTGTTATCCCCCCTCCCCCAAAATATGCCATGTTTAACTATGAAACCTTGTGTTTTTGAATCATGCATTCCAACAGTCAGTCAGTGTATCACTCAAAATCCCCATACATGGGGAAAGCCCTAGCTCTGGTCCATAGCTCTAATGTGTTGCATTTAGAGCTATGTTACTCTCGACTTCCGCCGCTCGCATGATTGCAGACCAGCCTCTCGTCTTTAGCGTAAATAAAAATAATGTTTTCACCAAAACAAAGGCTGGTGTGTCATTAGAAAGCCTACTTTCCCCCACCACACGTATAAACGGTACCTTTTGGCCAGAAATGGATTTTTTTTTCACCGGAGGAAAAATATTCTCTATGAGGCAATTATCTGGGCAATATCAGTAGAAGGTGCAGTAAATTAAAAGTAACTAAAGTAAAAGTAACAAAGTATATTTTTCCGGTGGAAACTAAAACCCCTTTTGCCCAAAAAGTACCATTTTATATGTGTGGTGGGGGGCTCAGAGTGCTCCCACTAAGGAAAGTAGGCTTTCTAATGGCCTTTAGTTATTTGTGCAGCCTTGCCGGCAGCCAGCAAAAAGTTCTCAATTGGCCCAAAATTGGGCAATGTAGTAATAACATTGGATCCATTGGAACAAAGGTCCCCCCCCCCCCCCCCCCCCACCCCACAATACAACCTGAAAAGCTAATGTTTTGTTAGTTTTTTTTAACATACAAGGTTTCCGCCCGACATCGCCGACGGTACACACAGGCCGCCTGACACATTCATCTCTATTGCTGGCTCCACCACGGGGCATTTGAAACCACATCAGAATCCATTACCACCATGCAGATCCGGCCTCCTCCGCTGACAATACAAATCATGATAAGATGGAAGCAAAGTGACTCCATAAACACCGCAGCAGAGTATATATCACATCATATGAGACAGACCACGATGCATGGGAGAGGATCACACTTGTTGTCGTGCCTGTGAGGATCGGTCTGTAACGGACGACGCGCGAAAGATATGGGTATATCGTTATATCTTTACCTGCCTTTAACCCATTCTGACTTGAGATCAGATTCTAAAAATGTCTTCTACATCCTAACAGTTTTCATTCTGACCTGAGATCAGATTCTAAAATGTCTGTCAGTCGCTCTTCAATTTTTTAAAAATAGCAGACCTACAAACTCGTAGCGCGCCACTCGGTGGCGCGCTATGAGCTTGTAGATCTGCTATTTTTAAATAGCTTAAAGCATAACGTAATGCTAACACCAAAAGGGATTCCCGCCCAAAATAGGTTAACCCTATGTCTGGTTTAGTGCTCCGTTCAAACAATGGATATGAATGGCGTGCGTGCGTGCGTGCGTACGTGCTTGTTTGTTTGTGTTTATCTGCAGGGACATCCATCACTCAGCGCTATACGAGTTTCAACCCTCTGCTGCTTGTGAGGAGAGATTTATGCCGTAATGCATCAAATCAACAGACCTTTACAGTAAAATATGATTTTATCAATACGCCTGATCAATAATGCATGTTAGACGTTGTGTAATTATTGCAGAGGTCCGTATCAATAAAAATAAGAAAAAATAAAACCTCTACGCCAAAGGCTGCAGAGCATGCTTGTGTCTTTGCCCTATGTTTTTACACATTCATAATTGTCACATTTATTCCTACATATTTGATGAAGGGATATATTTGTTTCATTTGCAGCAATCAAACGTCATTCGAAATATACCAGTGGAGTGTAAGCACTTAAACCCTGTATACCTTGTCTGTGACCCGGGTCCCACAGGGATCCGTACTTTGTCCCTCCTCCTACTCTCTTCCCCGCAAATAGCAGACTACAGATCCGCTATTTTCACAGAATGATCCAATGTTCCAGCATGTAAGTCCAGAAGCTAAGTGTGAATGGAGTTTCAAGGTGAAAGTCATTTTTTGCGTTCTTGATCAATCAGATTTTTGTATACTAAAAGTTGATGTTGTGTTAATGATGTACTGTTTGTACTTTCTATTTGAGCTTGAATAACGATGCAATGTTGTTTACACAATGATGTACCCTCAACTGTATATACTTTCCCTATTTTCAACCTTGAATTATGCTCTTTCAATCTTGCTGAGCTTTTGTGTCATAATCTCCGTAATTATCTTTGATGGTCAAAATGATGAAGGCTAATGTTGGTTACTTATGTTTTCAAAAAAGTTGAATGGGGTAACATGTCTTTGTTGTTGGTGTTTTTTGAAATGATGAAAAATGGCGCTATAGTATGCCGTCGTATTTGTATAGCCTTGGTCCAAAATGATGAGAAACGAGGCTAACTTTTTTTTTTTAATTAAAAACATGGGCTACCATCGTATTGTCATTTCGTCATTTTTTTCAAATCCTCAAAAATGATGAAAAACGGGCGCTATAGTATGCGTCGAAAGATAGCCATGTCAAAATGTTGAGAAACGAGGTAACCTTTTTTCAAATTTAAAAAACATGGGCTATAACCATCGTTTTGTCATTTCGTCATTTTTTCAAATCTCAAAAATGATGAAAATGGGCGCTATAGTATGCCGTACGATATGGGCTATAGCCCATGGTCAAAATGATAGAAACGAGGCTAACTTTTTTTTCAAAATTTCAAAAACATGGGCTATAACCCATCGTTTTTGTTATTTCGTCATTTTTTTCAAATCCTCAAAATGATGAAAAATGGCGCGCTATAGTATGCCGTACGATATGGGCTATAGCCCATGGTCCAAAATGATGAGAAACGAGGCTAACTTTTTATTTCAAAATTTCAAAAACATGGGCTATAACCCATCGTTTTTGTCATTTCGTCATTTTTTTCAAATCCTCAAAAATGATGAAAAACGGCGTGCTATAGTATGCCGTACGATATGGGCTATAGTCCATGGTCCAAAATGATGAGAAACGAGGCTAACTTCTTTTTTCAAATTTCAAAAAACATGGGCTATAACCCATCGTTTTAGTCATTTCGTCATTTTTTTCAAATCCTCAAAAATGATGAAAAACGGCGCGCTATCAGTATGCCGTACGATATGGGCTATAGCCCATGGTCCAAAATGATGAGAAACGAGGCTAACTTTTTTTTTCAAAATTTCAAAAAACATGGGCTATAACCCATCGTTTTTGTCATTTCGTCATTTTTTTCAAATCCTCAAAAATGATGAAAAACGGCTCGCTATAGTATGCCGTACGATATGGGCTATAGTCCATGGTCCAAAATGATGAGAAACGAGGCTAACTTATTTTTTCAAATTTCAAAAAACATGGGCTATAACCCATCGTTTTTGTCATTTCGTCATTTTTTTCAAATCCTCAAAAATGATGAAAAACGGCGCGCTATAGTATGCCGTACGATATGGGCTATAGTCCATGGTCCAAAATGATGAGAAACGAGGCTAACTTCTTTTTTCAAATTTCAAAAAACATGGGCTATAACCCATCGTTTTTGTCATTTTGTCATTTTTTTCAAATCCTCAAAAATGATGAAAAACGGCGCGCTATAGTATGCCGTACGATATGGGCTATAGCCCATTGTCCAAAATGATGAGAAACGAGGCTAACTTTTTTTTTCAAAATTTCAAAAAACATGGGCTATAGCCCATCGTTTTTGTCATTTCGTCATTTTTTTCAAATCCTCAAAAATGATGAAAAAAGGCGCGCTATAGTATGCCGTACGATATGGGCTATAGCCCATGGTCCAAAATGATGAGAAACGAGGCTAACTTTTTTTTTCAAAATTTCAAAAAACATGGGCTATAACCCATCGTTTTTGTCATTTCGTCATTTTTTCAAATCCTCAAAAATGATGAAAAACGGCGCGCTATAGTATGCCGTACGATATGGGGTATAGCCCATGGTCCAAAATGATGAGAAACGAGGCTAACTTCTTTTTTCAAAATTTCAAAAAACATGGGCTATAACCCATCGTTTTTTCCATTTTTTCATTTTTGTCAAATCATCAAAAATGATGAAAAATGGCGCGCTATAGTATGCCGTACGATATGGGCTATAGCCCATGGTCCAAAATGATGAGAAACGAGGCTAACTTCTTTTTTCAAAATTTCAAAAAACATGGGCTATAACCCATCGTTTTTTCCATTTTTTCATTTTTGTCAAATCATCAAAAATGATGAAAAATGGCGCGCTATAGTATGCCGTACGATATGGGCTATAGCCCATGGTCCAAAATGATGAGAAACGAGGCTAACTTCTTTTTTCAAATTTCAAAAAACATGGGCTATAACCCATCGTTTTTGTCATTTCGTCATTTTTTTCAAATCCTCAAAAATGTAGAAAAACGGCGCGCTATAGTATGCCGTACGATATGGGCTATAGCCCATGGTCCAAAATTATGAGAAACGAGGCTAACTTCTTTTTTCAAATTTAAAAAAACATGGGCTATAACCCATCGTTTTTGTCATTTCGTCATTTTTTTCAAATCCTCAAAAATGATGAAAAACGGCGCGCTATAGTATGCCGTACGATATGGGGTATAGCCCATGGTCCAAAATGATGAGAAACGAGGCTAACTTCTTTTTTCAAAATTTCAAAAAACATGGGCTATAACCCATCGTTTTTTCCATTTTTTCATTTTTGTCAAATCATCAAAAATGATGAAAAATGGCGCGCTATAGTATGCCGTACGATATGGGCTATAGCCCATGGTCCAAAATGATGAGAAACGAGGCTAACTTTTTTTTTCAAAATTTCAAAAAACATGGGCTATAACCCATCGTTTTTGTCATTTTGTAATTTTTTTCAAATCCTCAAAAATGATGAAAAATGGCGCGTTATAGTATGCCGTACGATATGGGCTATAGTCCATGGTCCAAAATGATGAGAAACGAGGCTAACTTCTTTTTTCAAATTTCAAAAAACATGGGCTATAACCCATCGTTTTTGTCATTTCGTCATTTTTTTCAAATCCTCAAAAATGATGAAAAACGGCGCGCTATAGTATGCCGTACGATATGGGCTATAGCCCATGGTCCAAAATGATGAGAAACGAGGCTAACTTTTTTTTTCAAAATTTCAAAAAACATGGGCTATAACCCATCGTTTTTGTCATTTCGTCATTTTTTTCAAATCCTCAAAAATGTAGAAAAACGGCGCGCTATAGTATGCCGTACGATATGGGCTATAGCCCATGGTCCAAAATTATGAGAAACGAGGCTAACTTCTTTTTTCAAATTAAAAAAAACATGGGCTATAACCCATCGTTTTTGTCATTTCGTCATTTTTTTCAAATCCTCAAAAATGATGAAAAATGGCGCGCTATAGTATGCCGTACGATATGGGCTATAGCCCATGGTCCAAAATGATGAGAAACGAGGCTAACTTTTTTTTTCAAAATTTCAAAAAACATGGGCTATAACCCATCGTTTTTGTCATTTCGTCATTTTTTTCAAATCCTCAAAAATGATGAAAAACGGCGCGCTATAGTATGCCGTACGATATGGGCTATAGCCCATGGTCCAAAATGATGAGAAACGAGGCTAACTTTTTTTTTCAAAATTTCAAAAAACATGGGCTATAACCCATCGTTTTTGTCATTTTGTCATTTTTTTCAAATCCTCAAAAATGATGAAAAACGGCTCGCTATAGTATGCCGTACGATATGGGCTATAGTCCATGGTCCAAAATGATGAGAAACGAGGCTAACTTATTTTTTCAAATTTCAAAAAACATGGGCTATAACCCATCGTTTTTGTCATTTCGTCATTTTTTTCAAATCCTCAAAAATGATGAAAAACGGCGCGCTATAGTATGCCGTACGATATGGGCTATAGCCCATGGTCCAAAATGATGAGAAACGAGGCTAACTTTTTTTTTCAAAATTTCAAAAAACATGGGCTATAACCTTTCGTTTTTGTCATTTCGTCATTTTTTTCAAATCTTAAAAAATGATGAAAAACGGCGCGCTATAGTATGCCGTACGATATGGGCTATAGCCCATGGTCCAAAATGATGAGAAACGAGGCTAACTTTTTTTTTCAAAATTTCAAAAAACATGGGCTATAACCTTTCGTTTTTGTCATTTCGTCATTTTTTTCAAATCTTCAAAAATGATGAAAAACGGCGCGCTATAGTATGCCGTACGATATGGGCTATAGCCCATGGTCCAAAATGATGAGAAACGAGGCTAACTTTTTTTTTCAAAATTTCAAAAAACATGGGCTATAACCTTTCGTTTTTGTCATTTCGTCATTTTTTTCAAATCTTAAAAAATGATGAAAAACGGCGCGCTATAGTATGCCGTACGATATGGGCTATAGCCCATGGTCCAAAATGATGAGAAACGAGGCTAACTTTTTTTTTCAAAATTTCAAAAAACATGGGCTATAACCTTTCGTTTTTGTCATTTCGTCATTTTTTTCAAATCTTCAAAAATGATGAAAAACGGCGCGCTATAGTATGCCGTACGATATGGGCTATAGCCCATGGTCCAAAAT
The DNA here is from genome assembly GCF_963924005.1 of Protomyctophum bolini. Taxonomy (NCBI): domain Eukaryota; kingdom Metazoa; phylum Chordata; class Actinopteri; order Myctophiformes; family Myctophidae; genus Protomyctophum; species Protomyctophum bolini. The sequence continues at coordinate 38,183,358 of NC_137867.1, read as the reverse complement.
GATGAGAAACGAGGCTAACTTTTTTTTTCAAAATTTCAAAAAACATGGGCTATAACCTTTCGTTTTTGTCATTTCGTCATTTTTTTCAAATCTTCAAAAATGTAGAAAAACGGCGCGCTATAGTATGCCGTACGATATGGGCTATAGCCCATGGTCCAAAATGATGAGAAACGAGGCTAACTTTTTTTTTCAAAATTTCAAAAAACATGGGCTATAACCTTTCGTTTTTGTCATTTCGTCATTTTTTTCAAATCTTCAAAAATGATGAAAAACGGCGCGCTATAGTATGCCGTACGATATGGGCTATAGCCCATGGTCCAAAATGATGAGAAACGAGGCTAACTTTTTTTTTCAAAATTTCAAAAAACATGGGCTATAACCTTTCGTTTTTGTCATTTCGTCATTTTTTTCAAATCTTCAAAAATGATGAAAAACGGCGCGCTATAGTATGCCGTACGATATGGGCTATAGCCCATGGTCCAAAATGATGAGAAACGAGGCTAACTTTTTTTTTCAAAATTTCAAAAAACATGGGCTATAACCTTTCGTTTTTGTCATTTCGTCATTTTTTTCAAATCTTCAAAAATGATGAAAAACGGCGCGCTATAGTATGCCGTACGATATGGGCTATAGCCCATGGTCCAAAATGATGAGAAACGAGGCTAACTTTTTTTTTCAAAATTTCAAAAAACATGGGCTATAACCTTTCGTTTTTGTCATTTCGTCATTTTTTTCAAATCTTCAAAAATGATGAAAAACGGCGCGCTATAGTATGCCGTACGATATGGGCTATAGCCCATGGTCCAAAATGATGAGAAACGAGGCTAACTTTTTTTTTCAAAATTTCAAAAAACATGGGCTATAACGTCCAAAATGATGAGAAACGAGGCTAACTTTTTTTTTCAAAATTTCAAAAAACATGGGCTATAACCTTTCGTTTTTGTCATTTCGTCATTTTTTTCAAATCTTCAAAAATGATGAAAAACGGCGCGCTATAGTATGCCGTACGATATGGGCTATAGCCCATGGTCCAAAATGATGAGAAACGAGGCTAACTTTTTTTTTCAAAATTTCAAAAAACATGGGCTATAACCTTTCGTTTTTGTCATTTCGTCATTTTTTTCAAATCTTCAAAAATGATGAAAAACGGCGCGCTATAGTATGCCGTACGATATGGGCTATAGCCCATGGTCCAAAATGATGAGAAACGAGGCTAACTTTTTTTTTCAAAATTTCAAAAAACATGGGCTATAACCTTTCGTTTTTGTCATTTCGTCATTTTTTTCAAATCTTAAAAAATGATGAAAAACGGCGCGCTATAGTATGCCGTACGATATGGGCTATAGCCCATGGTCCAAAATGATGAGAAACGAGGCTAACTTTTTTTTTCAAAATTTCAAAAAACATGGGCTATAACCTTTCGTTTTTGTCATTTCGTCATTTTTTTCAAATCTTCAAAAATGATGAAAAACGGCGCGCTATAGTATGCCGTACGATATGGGCTATAGCCCATGGTCCAAAATGATGAGAAACGAGGCTAACTTTTTTTTTCAAAATTTCAAAAAACATGGGCTATAACCTTTCGTTTTTGTCATTTCGTCATTTTTTTCAAATCTTCAAAAATGATGAAAAACGGCGCGCTATAGTATGCCGTACGATATGGGCTATAGCCCATGGTCCAAAATGATGAGAAACGAGGCTAACTTTTTTTTTTCAAAATTTCAAAAAACATGGGCTATAACCTTTCGTTTTTGTCATTTCGTCATTTTTTTCAAATCTTCAAAAATGATGAAAAACGGCGCGCTATAGTATGCCGTACGATATGGGCTATAGCCCATGGTCCAAAATGATGAGAAACGAGGCTAACTTTTTTTTTCAAAATTTCAAAAAACATGGGCTATAACCTTTCGTTTTTGTCATTTCGTCATTTTTTTCAAATCTTCAAAAATGATGAAAAACGGCGCGCTATAGTATGCCGTACGATATGGGCTATAGCCCATGGTCCAAAATGATGAGAAACGAGGCTAACTTTTTTTTTCAAAATTTCAAAAAACATGGGCTATAACCTTTCGTTTTTGTCATTTCGTCATTTTTTTCAAATCTTCAAAAATGTAGAAAAATGGCGCGCTATAGTATGCCGTACGATATGGGCTATAGCCCATGGTCCAAAATGATGAGAAACGAGGCTAACTTTTTTTTTCAAAATTTCAAAAAACATGGGCTATAACCTTTCGTTTTTGTCATTTCGTCATTTTTTTCAAATCTTCAAAAATGATGAAAAACGGCGCGCTATAGTATGCCGTACGATATGGGCTATAGCCCATGGTCCAAAATGATGAGAAACGAAGCTAACTTTTTTTTTCAAAATTTCAAAAAACATGGGCTATAACCTTTCGTTTTTGTCATTTTGTCATTTTTTTCAAATCTTCAAAAATGATGAAAAACGGCGCGCTATAGTATGCCGTACGATATGGGCTATAGCCCATGGTCCAAAATGATGAGAAACGAGGCTAACTTTTTTTTTCAAAATTTCAAAAAACATGGGCTATAACCTTTCGTTTTTGTCATTTCGTCATTTTTTTTAAAACTTCAAAAATGATGAAAAACAGCGCGCTATAGTATGCCGTACGATATGGGCTATAGCCCATGGTCCAAAATGATGAGAAACGAGGCTAACTTTTTTTTTCAAAATTTCAAAAAACATGGGCTATAACCTTTCGTTTTTGTCATTTCGTCATTTTTTTCAAATCTTCAAAAATGATGAAAAACGGCGCGCTATAGTATGCCGTACGATATGGGCTATAGCCCATGGTCCAAAATGATGAGAAACGAGGCTAACTTTTTTTTTCAAAATTTCAAAAAACATGGGCTATAACCTTTCGTTTTTGTCATTTCGTCATTTTTTTCAAATCTTCAAAAATGATGAAAAACGGCGCGCTATAGTATGCCGTACGATATGGGCTATAGCCCATGGTCCAAAATGATGAGAAACGAGGCTAACTTTTTTTTTCAAAATTTCAAAAAACATGGGCTATAACCTTTCGTTTTTGTCATTTCGTCATTTTTTTCAAATCTTCAAAAATGATGAAAAACGGCGCGCTATAGTATGCCGTACGATATGGGCTATAGCCCATGGTCCAAAATGATGAGAAACGAGGCTAACTTTTTTTTTCAAAATTTCAAAAAACATGGGCTATAACCTTTCGTTTTTGTCATTTCGTCATTTTTTTCAAATCTTAAAAAATGATGAAAAACGGCGCGCTATAGTATGCCGTACGATATGGGCTATAGCCCATGGTCCAAAATGATGAGAAACGAGGATAACTTTTTTTTTCAAAATTTCAAAAAACATGGGCTATAACCTTTCGTTTTTGTCATTTCGTCATTTTTTTCAAATCTTCAAAAATGATGAAAAACGGCGCGCTATAGTATGCCGTACGATATGGGCTATAGCCCATGGTCCAAAATGATGAGAAACGAGGCTAACTTTTTTTTTCAAAATTTCAAAAAACATGGGCTATAACCTTTCGTTTTTGTCATTTCGTCATTTTTTTCAAATCTTCAAAAATGATGAAAAACGGCACGCTATAGTATGCCGTACGATATGGGCTATAGCCCATGGTCCAAAATGATGAGAAACGAGGCTAACTTTTTTTTTCAAAATTTCAAAAAACATGGGCTATAACCTTTCGTTTTTGTCATTTCGTCATTTTTTTCAAATCTTCAAAAATGATGAAAAACGGCACGCTATAGTATGCCGTATGATATGGGCTATAGCCCATGGTCCAAAATGATGAGAAACGAGGCTAACTTTTTTTTTCAAAATTTCAAAAAACATGGGCTATAACCTTTCGTTTTTGTCATTTCGTCATTTTTTTCAAATCTTCAAAAATGATGAAAAACGGCGCGCTATAGTATGCCGTACGATATGGGCTATAGCCCATGGTCCAAAATGATGAGAAACGAGGCTAACTTTTTTTTTCAAAATTTCAAAAAACATGGGCTATAACCTTTCGTTTTTGTCATTTCGTCATTTTTTTCAAATCTTCAAAAATGATGAAAAACGGCGCGCTATAGTATGCCGTACGATATGGGCTATAGCCCATGGTCCAAAATGATGAGAAACGAGGCTAACTTTTTTTTTCAAAATTTCAAAAAACATGGGCTATAACCCATCGTTTTTGTCATTTCGTCATTTTTTCAAATCCTCAAAAATGATGAAAAACGGCGCGCTATAGTATGCCGTACGATATGGGGTATAGCCCATGGTCAAAAATGATGAGAAACGAGGCTAACTTCTTTTTTCAAAATTTCAAAAAACATGGGCTATAACCCATCGTTTTTTCCATTTTTTCATTTTTGTCAAATCATCAAAAATGATGAAAAATGGCGCGCTATAGTATGCCGTACGATATGGGCTATAGCCCATGGTCCAAAATGATGAGAAACGAGGCTAACTTCTTTTTTCAAAATTTCAAAAAACATGGGCTATAACCCATCGTTTTTTCCATTTTTTCATTTTTGTCAAATCATCAAAAATGATGAAAAATGGCGCGCTATAGTATGCCGTACGATATGGGCTATAGCCCATGGTCCAAAATGATGAGAAACGAGGCTAACTTCTTTTTTCAAATTTCAAAAAACATGGGCTATAACCCATCGTTTTTGTCATTTCGTCATTTTTTTCAAATCCTCAAAAATGTAGAAAAACGGCGCGCTATAGTATGCCGTACGATATGGGCTATAGCCCATGGTCCAAAATTATGAGAAACGAGGCTAACTTCTTTTTTCAAATTTAAAAAAACATGGGCTATAACCCATCGTTTTTGTCATTTCGTCATTTTTTTCAAATCCTCAAAAATGATGAAAAACGGCGCGCTATAGTATGCCGTACGATATGGGGTATAGCCCATGGTCCAAAATGATGAGAAACGAGGCTAACTTCTTTTTTCAAAATTTCAAAAAACATGGGCTATAACCCATCGTTTTTGTCATTTTGTAATTTTTTTCAAATCCTCAAAAATGATGAAAAATGGCGCGTTATAGTATGCCGTACGATATGGGCTATAGTCCATGGTCCAAAATGATGAGAAACGAGGCTAACTTCTTTTTTCAAATTTCAAAAAACATGGGCTATAACCCATCGTTTTTGTCATTTCGTCATTTTTTTCAAATCCTCAAAAATGATGAAAAATGGCGCGCTATAGTATGCCGTACGATATGGGCTATAGCCCATGGTCCAAAATGATGAGAAACGAGGCTAACTTTTTTTTTCAAAATTTCAAAAAACATGGGCTATAACCTTTCGTTTTTGTCATTTCGTCATTTTTTTCAAATCTTCAAAAATGATGAAAAACGGCGCGCTATAGTATGCCGTACGATATGGGCTATAGCCCATGGTCCAAAATGATGAGAAACGAGGCTAACTTTTTTTTTCAAAATTTCAAAAAACATGGGCTATAACCTTTCGTTTTTGTCATTTCGTCATTTTTTTCAAATCTTCAAAAATGATGAAAAACGGCGTGCTATAGCATGCCGTACGATATGGGCTATAGCCCATGGTCCAAAATGATGAGAAACGAGGCTAACTTTTTTTTTCAAAATTTCAAAAAACATGGGCTATAACCTTTCGTTTTTGTCATTTCGTCATTTTTTTCAAATCTTCAAAAATGATGAAAAACGGCGCGCTATAGTATGCCGTACGATATGGGCTATAGCCCATGGTCCAAAATGATGAGAAACGAGGCTAACTTTTTTTTTCAAAATTTCAAAAAACATGGGCTATAACCTTTCGTTTTTGTCATTTCGTCATTTTTTTCAAATCTTCAAAAATGATGAAAAACGGCGCGCTATAGTATGCCGTACGATATGGGCTATAGCCCATGGTCCAAAATGATGAGAAACGAGGCTAACTTTTTTTTTCAAAATTTCAAAAAACATGGGCTATAACCTTTCGTTTTTGTCATTTCGTCATTTTTTTCAAATCTTCAAAAATGATGAAAAACGGCGCGCTATAGTATGCCGTACGATATGGGCTATAGCCCATGGTCCAAAATGATGAGAAACGAGGCTAACTTTTTTTTTCAAAATTTCAAAAAACATGGGCTATAACCTTTCGTTTTTGTCATTTCGTCATTTTTTTCAAATCTTAAAAAATGATGAAAAACGGCGCGCTATAGTATGCCGTACGATATGGGCTATAGCCCATGGTCCAAAATGATGAGAAACGAGGATAACTTTTTTTTTCAAAATTTCAAAAAACATGGGCTATAACCTTTCGTTTTTGTCATTTCGTCATTTTTTTCAAATCTTCAAAAATGATGAAAAACGGCGCGCTATAGTATGCCGTACGATATGGGCTATAGCCCATGGTCCAAAATGATGAGAAACGAGGCTAACTTTTTTTTTCAAAATTTCAAAAAACATGGGCTATAACCTTTCGTTTTTGTCATTTCGTCATTTTTTTCAAATCTTCAAAAATGATGAAAAACGGCACGCTATAGTATGCCGTACGATATGGGCTATAGCCCATGGTCCAAAATGATGAGAAACGAGGCTAACTTTTTTTTTCAAAATTTCAAAAAACATGGGCTATAACCTTTCGTTTTTGTCATTTCGTCATTTTTTTCAAATCTTCAAAAATGATGAAAAACGGCACGCTATAGTATGCCGTATGATATGGGCTATAGCCCATGGTCCAAAATGATGAGAAACGAGGCTAACTTTTTTTTTCAAAATTTCAAAAAACATGGGCTATAACCTTTCGTTTTTGTCATTTCGTCATTTTTTTCAAATCTTCAAAAATGATGAAAAACGGCGCGCTATAGTATGCCGTACGATATGGGCTATAGCCCATGGTCCAAAATGATGAGAAACGAGGCTAACTTTTTTTTTCAAAATTTCAAAAAACATGGGCTATAACCTTTCGTTTTTGTCATTTCGTCATTTTTTTCAAATCTTCAAAAATGATGAAAAACGGCGCGCTATAGTATGCCGTACGATATGGGCTATAGCCCATGGTCCAAAATGATGAGAAACGAGGCTAACTTTTTTTTTCAAAATTTCAAAAAACATGGGCTATAACCCATCGTTTTTGTCATTTCGTCATTTTTTCAAATCCTCAAAAATGATGAAAAACGGCGCGCTATAGTATGCCGTACGATATGGGGTATAGCCCATGGTCCAAAATGATGAGAAACGAGGCTAACTTCTTTTTTCAAAATTTCAAAAAACATGGGCTATAACCCATCGTTTTTTCCATTTTTTCATTTTTGTGAAATCATCAAAAATGATGAAAAATGGCGCGCTATAGTATGCCGTACGATATGGGCTATAGCCCATGGTCCAAAATGATGAGAAACGAGGCTAACTTCTTTTTTCAAAATTTCAAAAAACATGGGCTATAACCCATCGTTTTTTCCATTTTTTCATTTTTGTCAAATCATCAAAAATGATGAAAAATGGCGCGCTATAGTATGCCGTACGATATGGGCTATAGCCCATGGTCCAAAATGATGAGAAACGAGGCTAACTTCTTTTTTCAAATTTCAAAAAACATGGGCTATAACCCATCGTTTTTGTCATTTCGTCATTTTTTTCAAATCCTCAAAAATGTAGAAAAACGGCGCGCTATAGTATGCCGTACGATATGGGCTATAGCCCATGGTCCAAAATTATGAGAAACGAGGCTAACTTCTTTTTTCAAATTTAAAAAAACATGGGCTATAACCCATCGTTTTTGTCATTTCGTCATTTTTTTCAAATCCTCAAAAATGATGAAAAACGGCGCGCTATAGTATGCCGTACGATATGGGGTATAGCCCATGGTCCAAAATGATGAGAAACGAGGCTAACTTCTTTTTTCAAAATTTCAAAAAACATGGGCTATAACCCATCGTTTTTGTCATTTTGTAATTTTTTTCAAATCCTCAAAAATGATGAAAAATGGCGCGTTATAGTATGCCGTACGATATGGGCTATAGTCCATGGTCCAAAATGATGAGAAACGAGGCTAACTTCTTTTTTCAAATTTCAAAAAACATGGGCTATAACCCATCGTTTTTGTCATTTCGTCATTTTTTTCAAATCCTCAAAAATGATGAAAAATGGCGCGCTATAGTATGCCGTACGATATGGGCTATAGCCCATGGTCCAAAATGATGAGAAACGAGGCTAACTTTTTTTTTCAAAATTTCAAAAAACATGGGCTATAACCTTTCGTTTTTGTCATTTCGTCATTTTTTTCAAATCTTCAAAAATGTAGAAAAACGGCGCGCTATAGTATGCCGTACGATATGGGCTATAGCCCATGGTCCAAAATGATGAGAAACGAGGCTAACTTTTTTTTTCAAAATTTCAAAAAACATGGGCTATAACCTTTCGTTTTTGTCATTTCGTCATTTTTTTCAAATCTTCAAAAATGATGAAAAACGGCGCGCTATAGTATGCCGTACGATATGGGCTATAGCCCATGGTCCAAAATGATGAGAAACGAGGCTAACTTTTTTTTTCAAAATTTCAAAAAACATGGGCTATAACCTTTCGTTTTTGTCATTTCGTCATTTTTTTCAAATCTTCAAAAATGATGAAAAACGGCGCGCTATAGTATGCCGTACGATATGGGCTATAGCCCATGGTCCAAAATGATGAGAAACGAGGCTAACTTTTTTTTTCAAAATTTCAAAAAACATGGGCTATAACCTTTCGTTTTTGTCATTTCGTCATTTTTTTCAAATCTTCAAAAATGATGAAAAACGGCGCGCTATAGTATGCCGTACGATATGGGCTATAGCCCATGGTCCAAAATGATGAGAAACGAGGCTAACTTTTTTTTTCAAAATTTCAAAAAACATGGGCTATAACCTTTCGTTTTTGTCATTTCGTCATTTTTTTCAAATCTTCAAAAATGATGAAAAACGGCGCGCTATAGTATGCCGTACGATATGGGCTATAGCCCATGGTCCAAAATGATGAGAAACGAGGCTAACTTTTTTTTTCAAAATTTCAAAAAACATGGGCTATAACCTTTCGTTTTTGTCATTTCGTCATTTTTTTCAAATCTTCAAAAATGATGAAAAACGGCGCGCTATAGTATGCCGTACGATATGGGCTATAGCCCATGGTCCAAAATGATGAGAAACGAGGCTAACTTTTTTTTTCAAAATTTCAAAAAACATGGGCTATAACCTTTCGTTTTTGTCATTTCGTCATTTTTTTCAAATCTTCAAAAATGATGAAAAACGGCGCGCTATAGTATGCCGTACGATATGGGGTATAGCCCATGGTCCAAAATGATGAGAAACGAGGCTAACTTCTTTTTTCAAAATTTCAAAAAACATGGGCTATAACCCATCGTTTTTGTCATTTTGTAATTTTTTTCAAATCCTCAAAAATGATGAAAAATGGCGCGTTATAGTATGCCGTACGATATGGGCTATAGTCCATGGTCCAAAATGATGAGAAACGAGGCTAACTTCTTTTTTCAAATTTCAAAAAACATGGGCTATAACCCATCGTTTTTGTCATTTCGTCATTTTTTTCAAATCCTCAAAAATGATGAAAAATGGCGCGCTATAGTATGCCGTACGATATGGGCTATAGCCCATGGTCCAAAATGATGAGAAACGAGGCTAACTTTTTTTTTCAAAATTTCAAAAAACATGGGCTATAACCTTTCGTTTTTGTCATTTCGTCATTTTTTTCAAATCTTCAAAAATGTAGAAAAACGGCGCGCTATAGTATGCCGTACGATATGGGCTATAGCCCATGGTCCAAAATGATGAGAAACGAGGCTAACTTTTTTTTTCAAAATTTCAAAAAACATGGGCTATAACCTTTCGTTTTTGTCATTTCGTCATTTTTTTCAAATCTTCAAAAATGATGAAAAACGGCGCGCTATAGTATGCCGTACGATATGGGCTATAGCCCATGGTCCAAAATGATGAGAAACGAGGCTAACTTTTTTTTTCAAAATTTCAAAAAACATGGGCTATAACCTTTCGTTTTTGTCATTTCGTCATTTTTTTCAAATCTTCAAAAATGATGAAAAACGGCGCGCTATAGTATGCCGTACGATATGGGCTATAGCCCATGGTCCAAAATGATGAGAAACGAGGCTAACTTTTTTTTTCAAAATTTCAAAAAACATGGGCTATAACCTTTCGTTTTTGTCATTTCGTCATTTTTTTCAAATCTTCAAAAATGATGAAAAACGGCGCGCTATAGTATGCCGTACGATATGGGCTATAGCCCATGGTCCAAAATGATGAGAAACGAGGCTAACTTTTTTTTTCAAAATTTCAAAAAACATGGGCTATAACCTTTCGTTTTTGTCATTTCGTCATTTTTTTCAAATCTTCAAAAATGATGAAAAACGGCGCGCTATAGTATGCCGTACGATATGGGCTATAGCCCATGGTCCAAAATGATGAGAAACGAGGCTAACTTTTTTTTTCAAAATTTCAAAAAACATGGGCTATAACCTTTCGTTTTTGTCATTTCGTCATTTTTTTCAAATCTTCAAAAATGATGAAAAACGGCGCGCTATAGTATGCCGTACGATATGGGCTATAGCCCATGGTCCAAAATGATGAGAAACGAGGCTAACTTTTTTTTTCAAAATTTCAAAAAACATGGGCTATAACCTTTCGTTTTTGTCATTTCGTCATTTTTTTCAAATCTTCAAAAATGATGAAAAACGGCGCGCTATAGTATGCCGTACGATATGGGCTATAGCCCATGGTCCAAAATGATGAGAAACGAGGCTAACTTTTTTTTTCAAAATTTCAAAAAACATGGGCTATAACCTTTCGTTTTTGTCATTTCGTCATTTTTTTCAAATCTTAAAAAATGATGAAAAACGGCGCGCTATAGTATGCCGTACGATATGGGCTATAGCCCATGGTCCAAAATGATGAGAAACGAGGCTAACTTTTTTTTTCAAAATTTCAAAAAACATGGGCTATAACCTTTCGTTTTTGTCATTTCGTCATTTTTTTCAAATCTTAAAAAATGATGAAAAACGGCGCGCTATAGTATGCCGTACGATATGGACTATAGCCCATGGTCCAAAATGATGAGAAACGAGGCTAACTTTTTTTTTCAAAATTTAAAAAAACATGGGCTATAACCTTTCGTTTTTGTCATTTCGTCATTTTTTTCAAATCTTCAAAAATGATGAAAAACGGCGCGCTATAGTATGCCGTACGATATGGGCTATAGCCCATGGTCCAAAATGATGAGAAACGAGGCTAACTTTTTTTTTCAAAATTTCAAAAAACATGGGCTATAACCTTTCGTTTTTGTCATTTCGTCATTTTTTTCAAATCTTCAAAAATGATGAAAAACGGCGCGCTATAGTATGCCGTACGATATGGGCTATAGCCCATGGTCCAAAATGATGAGAAACGAGGCTAACTTTTTTTTTCAAAATTTCAAAAAACATGGGCTATAACCTTTCGTTTTTGTCATTTCGTCATTTTTTTCAAATCTTCAAAAATGATGAAAAACGGCGCGCTATAGTATGCCGTACGATATGGGCTATAGCCCATGGTCCAAAATGATGAGAAACGAGGCTAACTTTTTTTTTCAAAATTTCAAAAAACATGGGCTATAACCTTTCGTTTTTGTCATTTCGTCATTTTTTTCAAATCTTCAAAAATGTAGAAAAATGGCGCGCTATAGTATGCCGTACGATATGGGCTATAGCCCATGGTCCAAAATGATGAGAAACGAGGCTAACTTTTTTTTTCAAAATTTCAAAAAACATGGGCTATAACCTTTCGTTTTTGTCATTTCGTCATTTTTTTCAAATCTTCAAAAATGATGAAAAACGGCGCGCTATAGTATGCCGTACGATATGGGCTATAGCCCATGGTCCAAAATGATGAGAAACGAGGCTAACTTTTTTTTTCAAAATTTCAAAAAACATGGGCTATAACCTTTCGTTTTTGTCATTTCGTCATTTTTTTCAAATCTTCAAAAATGATGAAAAACGGCGCGCTATAGTATGCCGTACGATATGGGCTATAGCCCATGGTCCAAAATGATGAGAAACGAGGCTAACTTTTTTTTTCAAAATTTCAAAAAACATGGGCTATAACCTTTCGTTTTTGTCATTTCGTCATTTTTTTCAAATCTTCAAAAATGATGAAAAACGGCGCGCTATAGTATGCCGTACGATATGGGCTATAGCCCATGGTCCAAAATGATGAGAAACGAGGCTAACTTTTTTTTTCAAAATTTCAAAAAACATGGGCTATAACCTTTCGTTTTTGTCATTTCGTCATTTTTTTCAAATCTTCAAAAATGATGAAAAACGGCGCGCTATAGTATGCCGTACGATATGGGCTATAGCCCATGGTCCAAAATGATGAGAAACGAGGCTAACTTTTTTTTTCAAAATTTCAAAAAACATGGGCTATAACCTTTCGTTTTTGTCATTTCGTCATTTTTTTCAAATCTTCAAAAATGATGAAAAACGGCGCGCTATAGTATGCCGTACGATATGGGCTATAGCCCATGGTCCAAAATGATGAGAAACGAGGCTAACTTTTTTTTTCAAAATTTCAAAAAACATGGGCTATAACCTTTCGTTTTTGTCATTTCGTCATTTTTTTCAAATCTTCAAAAATGATGAAAAACGGCGCGCTATAGTATGCCGTACGATATGGGCTATAGCCCATGGTCCAAAATGATGAGAAACGAGGCTAACTTTTTTTTTCAAAATTTCAAAAAACATGGGCTATAACCTTTCGTTTTTGTCATTTCGTCATTTTTTTCAAATCTTCAAAAATGATGAAAAACGGCGCGCTATAGTATGCCGTACGATATGGGCTATAGCCCATGGTCCAAAATGATGAGAAACGAGGCTAACTTTTTTTTTCAAAATTTCAAAAAACATGGGCTATAACCTTTCGTTTTTGTTATTTCGTCATTTTTTTCAAATCTTCAAAAATGATGAAAAACGGCACGCTATAGTATGCCGTACGATATGGGCTATAGCCCATGGTCCAAAATGATGAGAAACGAGGCTAACTTTTTTTTTCAAAATTTCAAAAAACATGGGCTATAACCTTTCGTTTTTGTCATTTCGTCATTTTTTTCAAATCTTCAAAAATGATGAAAAACGGCACGCTATAGTATGCCGTATGATATGGGCTATAGCCCATGGTCCAAAATGATGAGAAACGAGGCTAACTTTTTTTTTCAAAATTTCAAAAAACATGGGCTATAACCTTTCGTTTTTGTCATTTCGTCATTTTTTTCAAATCTTCAAAAATGATGAAAAACGGCGCGCTATAGTATGCCGTACGATATGGGCTATAGCCCATGGTCCAAAATGATGAGAAACGAGGCTAACTTTTTTTTTCAAAATTTCAAAAAACATGGGCTATAACCTTTCGTTTTTGTCATTTCGTCATTTTTTTCAAATCTTCAAAAATGATGAAAAACGGCGCGCTATAGTATGCCGTACGATATGGGCTATAGCCCATGGTCCAAAATGATGAGAAACGAGGCTAACTTTTTTTTTCAAAATTTCAAAAAACATGGGCTATAACCTTTCGTTTTTGTCATTTCGTCATTTTTTTCAAATCTTCAAAAATGATGAAAAACGGCGCGCTATAGTATGCCGTACGATATGGGCTATAGCCCATGGTCCAAAATGATGAGAAACGAGGCTAACTTTTTTTTTCAAAATTTCAAAAAACATGGGCTATAACCTTTCGTTTTTGTCATTTCGTCATTTTTTTCAAATCTTCAAAAATGATGAAAAACGGCGCGCTATAGTATGCCGTACGATATGGGCTATAGCCCATGGTCCAAAATGATGAGAAACGAGGCTAACTTTTTTTTTCAAAATTTCAAAAAACATGGGCTATAACCTTTCGTTTTTGTCATTTCGTCATTTTTTTCAAATCTTAAAAAATGATGAAAAACGGCGCGCTATAGTATGCCGTACGATATGGGCTATAGCCCATGGTCCAAAATGATGAGAAACGAGGCTAACTTTTTTTTTCAAAATTTCAAAAAACATGGGCTATAACCTTTCGTTTTTGTCATTTCGTCATTTTTTTCAAATCTTCAAAAATGATGAAAAACGGCGTGCTATAGTATGCCGTACGATATGGGCTATAGCCCATGGTCCAAAATGATGAGAAACGAGGCTAACTTTTTTTTTCAAAATTTCAAAAAACATGGGCTATAACCTTTCGTTTTTGTCATTTCGTCATTTTTTTCAAATCTTCAAAAATGATGAAAAACGGCGCGCTATAGTATGCCGTACGATATGTGCTATAGCCCATGGTCCAAAATGATGAGAAACGAGGCTAACTTTTTTTTTCAAAATTTCAAAAAACATGGGCTATAACCTTTCGTTTTTGTCATTTCGTCATTTTTTTCAAATCTTCAAAAATGATGAAAAACGGCGTGCTATAGTATGCCGTACGATATGGGCTATAGCCCATGGTCCAAAATGATGAGAAATGAGGCTAACTTTTTTTTTCAAAATTTCAAAAAACATGGGCTATAACCTTTCGTTTTTGTCATTTCGTCATTTTTTTCAAATCTTCAAAAATGATGAAAAACGGCGCGCTATAGTATGCCGTACGATATGGGCTATAGCCCATGGTCCAAAATGATGAGAAACGAGGCTAACTTTTTTTTTCAAAATTTCAAAAAACATGTTTTTTAGCTTATTTTCATGCCTATATATCTATTATATCGGCTAATTTCGTGGAGTTTGTGTATATTTGTGTATACTGTATTGTGTATTTTGCCCTGCTACTAAAAAGAAAAAAGTAGGTCAGGTGACTTGTTGTATTTATGTATAGGTATTTTAAGGTGTATTACGGATGTTGTATTTGCTGGTTCAAAATGTAACTTTGATGATGTTGTATTGTAGTGTAATTTTTATTTCTGCCTCTTGGCCAGTTCCCACTTGTAAAAGAGACGCAGTCTCAATGTGATTTTACTGGTTAAATAAAGGTTAAATAAATAAAAATGGGCTATAACCTTTCGTTTTTGTCATTTCGTCATTTTTTTCAAATCTTCAAAAATGATGAAAAACGGCGCGCTATAGTATGCCGTACGATATGGGCTATAGCCCATGGTCCAAAATGATGAGAAACGAGGCTAACTTTTTTTTTCAAAATTTCAAAAAACATGGGCTATAACCTTTCGTTTTTGTCATTTCGTCATTTTTTCAAATCTTCAAAAATGATGAAAAACGGCGCGCTATAGTATGCCGTACGATATGGGCTATAGCCCATGGTCCAAAATGATGAGAAACGAGGCTAACTTTTTTTTTCAAAATTTCAAAAAACATGGGCTATAACCTTTCGTTTTTGTCATTTCGTCATTTTTTTCAAATCTTCAAAAATGATGAAAAACGGCGCGCTATAGTATGCCGTACGATATGGGCTATAGCCCATGGTCCAAAATGATGAGAAACGAGGCTAACTTTTTTTTTCAAAATTTCAAAAAACATGGGCTATAACCTTTCGTTTTTGTCATTTCGTCATTTTTTTCAAATCTTCAAAAATGATGAAAAACGGCGCGCTATAGTATGCCGTACGATATGGGCTATAGCCCATGGTCCAAAATGATGAGAAACGAGGCTAACTTTTTTTTTCAAAATTTCAAAAAACATGGGCTATAACCTTTCGTTTTTGTCATTTCGTCATTTTTTTCAAATCTTCAAAAATGATGAAAAACGGCGCGCTATAGTATGCCGTACGATATGGGCTATAGCCCATGGTCCAAAATGATGAGAAACGAGGCTAACTTTTTTTTTCAAAATTTCAAAAAACATGGGCTATAACCTTTCGTTTTTGTCATTTCGTCATTTTTTTCAAATCTTCAAAAATGATGAAAAACGGCGCGCTATAGTATGCCGTACGATATGGGCTATAGCCCATGGTCCAAAATGATGAGAAACGAGGCTAACTTTTTTTTTCAAAATTTCAAAAAACATGGGCTATAACCTTTCGTTTTTGTCATTTCGTCATTTTTTTCAAATCTTCAAAAATGATGAAAAACGGCGCGCTATAGTATGCCGTACGATATGGGCTATAGCCCATGGTCCAAAATGATGAGAAACGAGGCTAACTTTTTTTTTCAAAATTTCAAAAAACATGGGCTATAACCTTTCGTTTTTGTCATTTCGTCATTTTTTTCAAATCTTCAAAAATGATGAAAAACGGCGCGCTATAGTATGCCGTACGATATGGGCTATAGCCCATGGTCCAAAATGATGAGAAACGAGGCTAACTTTTTTTTTCAAAATTTCAAAAAACATGGGCTATAACCTTTCGTTTTTGTCATTTCGTCATTTTTTTCAAATCTTCAAAAATGATGAAAAACGGCGCGCTATAGTATGCCGTACGATATGGGCTATAGCCCATGGTCCAAAATGATGAGAAACGAGGCTAACTTTTTTTTTCAAAATGTCAAAAAACATGGGCTATAACCTTTCGTTTTTGTCATTTCGTCATTTTTTTCAAATCTTCAAAAATGATGAAAAACGTCGCGCTATAGTATGCCGTACGATATGGGCTATAGCCCATGGTCCAAAATGATGAGAAACGAGGCTAACTTTTTTTTTCAAAATTTCAAAAAACATGGGCTATAACCTTTCGTTTTTGTCATTTCGTCATTTTTTTCAAATCTTCAAAAATGATGAAAAACGGCGCGCTATAGTATGCCGTACGATATGGGCTATAGCCCATGGTCCAAAATGATGAGAAACGAGGCTAACTTTTTTTTTCAAAATTTCAAAAAACATGGGCTATAACCTTTCGTTTTTGTCATTTCGTCATTTTTTTCAAATCTTCAAAAATGATGAAAAACGGCGCGCTATAGTATGCCGTACGATATGGGCTATAGCCCATGGTCCAAAATGATGAGAAACGAGGCTAACTTTTTTTTTCAAAATTTCAAAAAACATGGGCTATAACCTTTCGTTTTTGTCATTTCGTCATTTTTTTCAAATCTTCAAAAATGATGAAAAACGGCGCGCTATAGTATGCCGTACGATATGGGCTATAGCCCATGGTCCAAAATGATGAGAAACGAGGCTAACTTTTTTTTTCAAAATTTCAAAAAACATGGGCTATAACCTTTCGTTTTTGTCATTTCGTCATTTTTTTCAAATCTTCAAAAATGATGAAAAACGGCGCGCTATAGTATGCCGTACGATATGGGCTATAGCCCATGTTCCAAAATGATGAGAAACGAGGCTAACTTTTTTTTTCAAAATTTCAAAAAACATGGGCTATAACCTTTCGTTTTTGTCATTTCGTCATTTTTTTCAAATCTTCAAAAATGATGAAAAACGGCGCGCTATAGTATGCCGTACGATATGGGCTATAGCCCATGGTCCAAAATGATGAGAAACGAGGCTAACTTTTTTTTTCAAAATTTCAAAAAACATGGGCTATAACCTTTCGTTTTTGTCATTTCGTCATTTTTTTCAAATCTTCAAAAATGATGAAAAACGGCGCGCTATAGTATGCCGTACGATATGGGCTATAGCCCATGGTCCAAAATGATGAGAAACGAGGCTAACTTTTTTTTCAAAATTTCAAAAAACATGGGCTATAACCTTTCGTTTTTGTCATTTCGTCATTTTTTTCAAATCTTCAAAAATGATGAAAAACGGCGCGCTATAGTATGCCGTACGATATGGGCTATAGCCCATGGTCCAAAATGATGAGAAACGAGGCTAACTTTTTTTTTCAAAATTTCAAAAAACATGGGCTATAACCTTTCGTTTTTGTCATTTCGTCATTTTTTTCAAATCTTCAAAAATGATGAAAAACGGCGCGCTATAGTATGCCGTACGATATGGGCTATAGCCCATGGTCCAAAATGATGAGAAACGAGGCTAACTTTTTTTTTCAAAATTTCAAAAAACATGGGCTATAACCCATCGTTTTTGTCATTTCGTCATTTTTTTCAAATCTTCAAAAATGATGAAAAACGGCGCGCTATAGTATGCCGTACGATATGGGCTATAGCCCATGGTCCAAAATGATGAGAAACGAGGCTAACTTTTTTTTTCAAAATTTCAAAAAACATGGGCTATAACCTTTCGTTTTTGTCATTTCGTCATTTTTTTCAAATCTTCAAAAATGATGAAAAACGGCGTGCTATAGTATGCCGTACGATATGGGCTATAGCCCATGGTCCAAAATGATGAGAAATGAGGCTAACTTTTTTTTTCAAAATTTCAAAAAACATGGGCTATAACCTTTCGTTTTTGTCATTTCGTCATTTTTTTCAAATCTTCAAAAATGATGAAAAACGGCGCGCTATAGTATGCCGTACGATATGGGCTATAGCCCATGGTCCAAAATGATGAGAAACGAGGCTAACTTTTTTTTTCAAAATTTCAAAAAACATGTTTTTTAGCTTATTTTCATGCCTATATATCTATTATATCGGCTAATTTCGTGGAGTTTGTGTATATTTGTGTATACTGTATTGTGTATTTTGCCCTGCTACTAAAAAGAAAAAAGTAGGTCAGGTGACTTGTTGTATTTATGTATAGGTATTTTAAGGTGTATTACGGATGTTGTATTTGCTGGTTCAAAATGTAACTTTGATGATGTTGTATTGTAGTGTAATTTTTATTTCTGCCTCTTGGCCAGTTCCCACTTGTAAAAGAGACGCAGTCTCAATGTGATTTTACTGGTTAAATAAAGGTTAAATAAATAAAAATGGGCTATAACCTTTCGTTTTTGTCATTTCGTCATTTTTTTCAAATCTTCAAAAATGATGAAAAACGGCGCGCTATAGTATGCCGTACGATATGGGCTATAGCCCATGGTCCAAAATGATGAGAAACGAGGCTAACTTTTTTTTTCAAAATTTCAAAAAACATGGGCTATAACCTTTCGTTTTTGTCATTTCGTCATTTTTTTCAAATCTTCAAAAATGATGAAAAACGGCGCGCTATAGTATGCCGTACGATATGGGCTATAGCCCATGGTCCAAAATGATGAGAAACGAGGCTAACTTTTTTTTTCAAAATTTCAAAAAACATGGGCTATAACCTTTCGTTTTTGTCATTTCGTCATTTTTTTCAAATCTTCAAAAATGATGAAAAACGGCGCGCTATAGTATGCCGTACGATATGGGCTATAGCCCATGGTCCAAAATGATGAGAAACGAGGCTAACTTTTTTTTTCAAAATTTCAAAAAACATGGGCTATAACCTTTCGTTTTTGTCATTTCGTCATTTTTTTCAAATCTTCAAAAATGATGAAAAACGGCGCGCTATAGTATGCCGTACGATATGGGCTATAGCCCATGGTCCAAAATGATGAGAAACGAGGCTAACTTTTTTTTTCAAAATTTCAAAAAACATGGGCTATAACCTTTCGTTTTTGTCATTTCGTCATTTTTTTCAAATCTTCAAAAATGATGAAAAACGGCGCGCTATAGTATGCCGTACGATATGGGCTATAGCCCATGGTCCAAAATGATGAGAAACGAGGCTAACTTTTTTTTTCAAAATTTCAAAAAACATGGGCTATAACCCATCGTTTTTGTCATTTCGTCATTTTTTTCAAATCTTCAAAAATGATGAAAAACGGCGCGCTATAGTATGCCGTACGATATGGCTATAGCCCATGGTCCAAAATGATGAGAAACGAGGCTAACTTTTTTTTTCAAAATTTCAAAAAACATGGGCTATAACCTTTCGTTTTTGTCATTTCGTCATTTTTTTCAAATCTTCAAAAATGATGAAAAACGTCGCGCTATAGTATGCCGTACGATATGGGCTATAGCCCATGGTCCAAAATGATGAGAAACGAGGCTAACTTTTTTTTTCAAAATTTCAAAAAACATGGGCTATAACCTTTCGTTTTTGTCATTTCGTCATTTTTTTCAAATCTTCAAAAATGATGAAAAACGGCGCGCTATAGTATGCCGTACGATATGGGCTATAGCCCATGGTCCAAAATGATGAGAAACGAGGCTAACTTTTTTTTTCAAAATTTCAAAAAACATGGGCTATAACCTTTCGTTTTTGTCATTTCGTCATTTTTTTCAAATCTTCAAAAATGATGAAAAACGGCGCGCTATAGTATGCCGTACGATATGGGCTATAGCCCATGGTCCAAAATGATGAGAAACGAGGCTAACTTTTTTTTTCAAAATTTCAAAAAACATGGGCTATAACCTTTCGTTTTTGTCATTTCGTCATTTTTTTCAAATCTTCAAAAATGATGAAAAACGGCGCGCTATAGTATGCCGTACGATATGGGCTATAGCCCATGGTCCAAAATGATGAGAAACGAGGCTAACTTTTTTTTTCAAAATTTCAAAAAACATGGGCTATAACCTTTCGTTTTTGTCATTTCGTCATTTTTTTCAAATCTTCAAAAATGATGAAAAACGGCGCGCTATAGTATGCCGTACGATATGGGCTATAGCCCATGGTCCAAAATGATGAGAAACGAGGCTAACTTTTTTTTTCAAAATTTCAAAAAACATGGGCTATAACCTTTCGTTTTTGTCATTTCGTCATTTTTTTCAAATCTTCAAAAATGATGAAAAACGGCGCGCTATAGTATGCCGTACGATATGGGCTATAGCCCATGGTCCAAAATGATGAGAAACGAGGCTAACTTTTTTTTTCAAAATTTCAAAAAACATGGGCTATAACCTTTCGTTTTTGTCATTTCGTCATTTTTTTCAAATCTTCAAAAATGATGAAAAACGGCGCGCTATAGTATGCCGTACGATATGGGCTATAGCCCATGGTCCAAAATGATGAGAAACGAGGCTAACTTTTTTTTTCAAAATTTCAAAAAACATGGGCTATAACCTTTCGTTTTTGTCATTTCGTCATTTTTTTCAAATCTTCAAAAATGATGAAAAACGGCGCGCTATAGTATGCCGTACGATATGGGCTATAGCCCATGGTCCAAAATGATGAGAAACGAGGCTAACTTTTTTTTTCAAAATTTCAAAAAACATGGGCTATAACCTTTCGTTTTTGTCATTTCGTCATTTTTTTCAAATCTTCAAAAATGATGAAAAACGGCGCGCTATAGTATGCCGTACGATATGGGCTATAGCCCATGGTCCAAAATGATGAGAAACGAGGCTAACTTTTTTTTTCAAAATTTCAAAAAACATGGGCTATAACCTTTCGTTTTTGTCATTTCGTCATTTTTTTCAAATCTTCAAAAATGATGAAAAACGGCGCGCTATAGTATGCCGTACGATATGGGCTATAGCCCATGGTCCAAAATGATGAGAAACGAGGCTAACTTTTTTTTTCAAAATTTCAAAAAACATGGGCTATAACCTTTCGTTTTTGTCATTTCGTCATTTTTTTCAAATCTTCAAAAATGATGAAAAACGGCGCGCTATAGTATGCCGTACGATATGGGCTATAGCCCATGGTCCAAAATGATGAGAAACGAGGCTAACTTTTTTTTTCAAAATTTCAAAAAACATGGGCTATAACCTTTCGTTTTTGTCATTTCGTCATTTTTTTCAAATCTTCAAAAATGATGAAAAACGGCGCGCTATAGTATGCCGTACGATATGGGCTATAGCCCATGGTCCAAAATGATGAGAAACGAGGCTAACTTTTTTTTTCAAAATTTCAAAAAACATGGGCTATAACCTTTCGTTTTTGTCATTTCGTCATTTTTTTCAAATCTTCAAAAATGATGAAAAACGGCGCGCTATAGTATGCCGTACGATATGGGCTATAGCCCATGGTCCAAAATGATGAGAAACGAGGCTAACTTTTTTTTTCAAAATTTCAAAAAACATGGGCTATAACCTTTCGTTTTTGTCATTTCGTCATTTTTTTCAAATCTTCAAAAATGATGAAAAACGGCGCGCTATAGTATGCCGTACGATATGGGCTATAGCCCATGGTCCAAAATGATGAGAAACGAGGCTAACTTTTTTTTTTCAAAATTTCAAAAAACATGGGCTATAACCTTTCGTTTTTGTCATTTCGTCATTTTTTTCAAATCTTCAAAAATGATGAAAAACGGCGCGCTATAGTATGCCGTACGATATGGGCTATAGCCCATGGTCCAAAATGATGAGAAACGAGGCTAACTTTTTTTTTCAAAATTTCAAAAAACATGGGCTATAACCCATCGTTTTTGTCATTTCGTCATTTTTTTCAAATCTTCAAAAATGATGAAAAACGGCGCGCTATAGTATGCCGTACGATATGGGCTATAGCCCATGGTCCAAAATGATGAGAAACGAGGCTAACTTTTTTTTTCAAAATTTCAAAAAACATGGGCTATAACCTTTCGTTTTTGTCATTTCGTCATTTTTTTCAAATCTTCAAAAATGATGAAAAACGGCGTGCTATAGTATGCCGTACGATATGGGCTATAGCCCATGGTCCAAAATGATGAGAAATGAGGCTAACTTTTTTTTTCAAAATTTCAAAAAACATGGGCTATAACCTTTCGTTTTTGTCATTTCGTCATTTTTTTCAAATCTTCAAAAATGATGAAAAACGGCGCGCTATAGTATGCCGTACGATATGGGCTATAGCCCATGGTCCAAAATGATGAGAAACGAGGCTAACTTTTTTTTTCAAAATTTCAAAAAACATGTTTTTTAGCTTATTTTCATGCCTATATATCTATTATATCGGCTAATTTCGTGGAGTTTGTGTATATTTGTGTATACTGTATTGTGTATTTTGCCCTGCTACTAAAAAGAAAAAAGTAGGTCAGGTGACTTGTTGTATTTATGTATAGGTATTTTAAGGTGTATTACGGATGTTGTATTTGCTGGTTCAAAATGTAACTTTGATGATGTTGTATTGTAGTGTAATTTTTATTTCTGCCTCTTGGCCAGTTCCCACTTGTAAAAGAGACGCAGTCTCAATGTGATTTTACTGGTTAAATAAAGGTTAAATAAATAAAAATGGGCTATAACCTTTCGTTTTTGTCATTTCGTCATTTTTTTCAAATCTTCAAAAATGATGAAAAACGGCGCGCTATAGTATGCCGTACGATATGGGCTATAGCCCATGGTCCAAAATGATGAGAAACGAGGCTAACTTTTTTTTTCAAAATTTCAAAAAACATGGGCTATAACCTTTCGTTTTTGTCATTTCGTCATTTTTTTCAAATCTTCAAAAATGATGAAAAACGGCGCGCTATAGTATGCCGTACGATATGGGCTATAGCCCATGGTCCAAAATGATGAGAAACGAGGCTAACTTTTTTTTTCAAAATTTCAAAAAACATGGGCTATAACCTTTCGTTTTTGTCATTTCGTCATTTTTTTCAAATCTTCAAAAATGATGAAAAACGGCGCGCTATAGTATGCCGTACGATATGGGCTATAGCCCATGGTCCAAAATGATGAGAAACGAGGCTAACTTTTTTTTTCAAAATTTCAAAAAACATGGGCTATAACCTTTCGTTTTTGTCATTTCGTCATTTTTTTCAAATCTTCAAAAATGATGAAAAACGGCGCGCTATAGTATGCCGTACGATATGGGCTATAGCCCATGGTCCAAAATGATGAGAAACGAGGCTAACTTTTTTTTTCAAAATTTCAAAAAACATGGGCTATAACCTTTCGTTTTTGTCATTTCGTCATTTTTTTCAAATCTTCAAAAATGATGAAAAACGGCGCGCTATAGTATGCCGTACGATATGGGCTATAGCCCATGGTCCAAAATGATGAGAAACGAGGCTAACTTTTTTTTTCAAAATTTCAAAAAACATGGGCTATAACCCATCGTTTTTGTCATTTCGTCATTTTTTTCAAATCTTCAAAAATGATGAAAAACGGCGCGCTATAGTATGCCGTACGATATGGGCTATAGCCCATGGTCCAAAATGATGAGAAACGAGGCTAACTTTTTTTTTCAAAATTTCAAAAAACATGGGCTATAACCTTTCGTTTTTGTCATTTCGTCATTTTTTTCAAATCTTCAAAAATGATGAAAAACGGCGTGCTATAGTATGCCGTACGATATGGGCTATAGCCCATGGTCCAAAATGATGAGAAATGAGGCTAACTTTTTTTTTCAAAATTTAAAAAAACATGGGCTATAACCTTTCGTTTTTGTCATTTCGTCATTTTTTTCAAATCTTCAAAAATGATGAAAAACGGCGCGCTATAGTATGCCGTACGATATGGGCTATAGCCCATGGTCCAAAATGATGAGAAACGAGGCTAACTTTTTTTTTCAAAATTTCAAAAAACATGTTTTTTAGCTTATTTTCATGCCTATATATCTATTATATCGGCTAATTTCGTGGAGTTTGTGTATATTTGTGTATACTGTATTGTGTATTTTGCCCTGCTACTAAAAAGAAAAAAGTAGGTCAGGTGACTTGTTGTATTTATGTATAGGTATTTTAAGGTGTATTACGGATGTTGTATTTGCTGGTTCAAAATGTAACTTTGATGATGTTGTATTGTAGTGTAATTTTTATTTCTGCCTCTTGGCCAGTTCCCACTTGTAAAAGAGACGCAGTCTCAATGTGATTTTACTGGTTAAATAAAGGTTAAATAAATAAAAATGGGCTATAACCTTTCGTTTTTGTCATTTCGTCATTTTTTTCAAATCTTCAAAAATGATGAAAAACGGCGCGCTATAGTATGCCGTACGATATGGGCTATAGCCCATGGTCCAAAATGATGAGAAACGAGGCTAACTTTTTTTTTCAAAATTTCAAAAAACATGGGCTATAACCTTTCGTTTTTGTCATTTCGTCATTTTTTTCAAATCTTCAAAAATGATGAAAAACGGCGCGCTATAGTATGCCGTACGATATGGGCTATAGCCCATGGTCCAAAATGATGAGAAACGAGGCTAACTTTTTTTTTCAAAATTTCAAAAAACATGGGCTATAACCTTTCGTTTTTGTCATTTCGTCATTTTTTTCAAATCTTCAAAAATGATGAAAAACGGCGCGCTATAGTATGCCGTACGATATGGGCTATAGCCCATGGTCCAAAATGATGAGAAACGAGGCTAACTTTTTTTTTCAAAATTTCAAAAAACATGGGCTATAACCTTTCGTTTTTGTCATTTCGTCATTTTTTTCAAATCTTCAAAAATGATGAAAAACGGCGCGCTATAGTATGCCGTACGATATGGGCTATAGCCCATGGTCCAAAATGATGAGAAACGAGGCTAACTTTTTTTTTCAAAATTTCAAAAAACATGGGCTATAACCTTTCGTTTTTGTCATTTCGTCATTTTTTTCAAATCTTCAAAAATGATGAAAAACGGCGCGCTATAGTATGCCGTACGATATGGGCTATAGCCCATGGTCCAAAATGATGAGAAACGAGGCTAACCTTTTTTTTCAAAATTTCAAAAAACATGGGCTATAACCTTTCGTTTTTGTCATTTCGTCATTTTTTTCAAATCTTCAAAAATGATGAAAAACGGCGCGCTATAGTATGCCGTACGATATGGGCTATAGCCCATGGTCCAAAATGATGAGAAACGAGGCTAACTTTTTTTTCAAAATTTCAAAAAACATGGGCTATAACCTTTCGTTTTTGTCATTTCGTCATTTTTTTCAAATCTTCAAAAATGATGAAAAACGGCGCGCTATAGTATGCCGTACGATATGGGCTATAGCCCATGGTCCAAAATGATGAGAAACGAGGCTAACTTTTTTTTTCAAAATTTCAAAAAACATGGGCTATAACCTTTCGTTTTTGTCATTTCGTCATTTTTTTCAAATCTTCAAAAATGATGAAAAACGGCGCGCTATAGTATGCCGTACGATATGGGCTATAGCCCATGGTCCAAAATGATGAGAAACGAGGCTAACTTTTTTTTTCAAAATTTCAAAAAACATGGGCTATAACCTTTCGTTTTTGTCATTTCGTCATTTTTTTCAAATCTTCAAAAATGATGAAAAACGGCGCGCTATAGTATGCCGTACGATATGGGCTATAGCCCATGGTCCAAAATGATGAGAAACGAGGCTAACTTTTTTTTTCAAAATTTCAAAAAACATGGGCTATAACCTTTCGTTTTTGTCATTTCGTCATTTTTTTCAAATCTTCAAAAATGATGAAAAACGGCGCGCTATAGTATGCCGTACGATATGGGCTATAGCCCATGGTCCAAAATGATGAGAAACGAGGCTAACTTTTTTTTTCAAAATTTCAAAAAACATGGGCTATAACCTTTCGTTTTTGTCATTTCGTCATTTTTTTCAAATCTTCAAAAATGATGAAAAACGGCGCGCTATAGTATGCCGTACGATATGGGCTATAGCCCATGGTCCAAAATGATGAGAAACGAGGCTAACTTTTTTTTTCAAAATTTCAAAAAACATGGGCTATAACCTTTCGTTTTTGTCATTTCGTCATTTTTTTCAAATCTTCAAAAATGATGAAAAACGGCGCGCTATAGTATGCCGTACGATATGGGCTATAGCCCATGGTCCAAAATGATGAGAAACGAGGCTAACTTTTTTTTTCAAAATTTCAAAAAACATGGGCTATAACCTTTCGTTTTTGTCATTTCGTCATTTTTTTCAAATCTTCAAAAATGATGAAAAACGGCGCGCTATAGTATGCCGTACGATATGGGCTATAGCCCATGGTCCAAAATGATGAGAAACGAGGCTAACTTTTTTTTTCAAAATTTCAAAAAACATGGGCTATAACCTTTCGTTTTTGTCATTTCGTCATTTTTTTCAAATCTTCAAAAATGATGAAAAACGGCGCGCTATAGTATGCCGTACGATATGGGCTATAGCCCATGGTCCAAAATGATGAGAAACGAGGCTAACTTTTATTTTCAAAATGTCAAAAAACATGGGCTATAACCTTTCGTTTTTGTCATTTCGTCATTTTTTTCAAATCTTCAAAAATGATGAAAAACGGCGCGCTATAGTATGCCGTACGATATGGGCTATAGCCCATGGTCCAAAATGATGAGAAACGAGGCTAACTATTTTTTTCAAAATTTCAAAAAACATGGGCTATAACCTTTCGTTTTTGTCATTTCGTCATTTTTTTCAAATCTTCAAAAATGATGAAAAACGGCGCGCTATAGTATGCCGTACGATATGGGCTATAGCCCATGGTCCAAAATGATGAGAAACGAGGCTAACTTTTTTTTTCAAAATTTCAAAAAACATGGGCTATAACCTTTCGTTTTTGTCATTTCGTCATTTTTTTCAAATCTTCAAAAATGATGAAAAACGGCGCGCTATAGTATGCCGTACGATATGGGCTATAGCCCATGGTCCAAAATGATGAGAAACGAGGCTAACTTTTTTTTTCAAAATGTCAAAAAACATGGGCTATAACCTTTCGTTTTTGTCATTTCGTCATTTTTTTCAAATCTTCAAAAATGATGAAAAACGGCGCGCTATAGTATGCCGTACGATATGGGCTATAGCCCATGGTCCAAAATGATGAGAAACGAGGCTAACTTTTTTTTTCAAAATTTCAAAAAACATGGGCTATAACCTTTCGTTTTTGTCATTTCGTCATTTTTTTCAAATCTTCAAAAATGATGAAAAACGGCGCGCTATAGTATGCCGTACGATATGGGCTATAGCCCATGGTCCAAAATGATGAGAAACGAGGCTAACTTTTTTTTTCAAAATTTCAAAAAACATGGGCTATAACCTTTCGTTTTTGTCATTTCGTCATTTTTTTCAAATCTTCAAAAATGATGAAAAACGGCGCGCTATAGTATGCCGTACGATATGGGCTATAGCCCATGGTCCAAAATGATGAGAAACGAGGCTAACTTTTTTTTTCAAAATTTCAAAAAACATGGGCTATAACCTTTCGTTTTTGTCATTTCGTCATTTTTTTCAAATCTTCAAAAATGATGAAAAACGGCGCGCTATAGTATGCCGTACGATATGGGCTATAGCCCATGGTCCAAAATGATGAGAAACGAGGCTAACTTTTTTTTTCAAAATTTCAAAAAACATGGGCTATAACCTTTCGTTTTTGTCATTTCGTCATTTTTTTCAAATCTTCAAAAATGATGAAAAACGGCGCGCTATAGTATGCCGTACGATATGGGCTATAGCCCATGGTCCAAAATGATGAGAAACGAGGCTAACTTTTTTTTTCAAAATTTCAAAAAACATGGGCTATAACCTTTCGTTTTTGTCATTTCGTCATTTTTTTCAAATCTTCAAAAATGATGAAAAACGGCGCGCTATAGTATGCCGTACGATATGGGCTATAGCCCATGGTCCAAAATGATGAGAAACGAGGCTAACTTTTTTTTTCAAAATTTCAAAAAACATGGGCTATAACCTTTCGTTTTTGTCATTTCGTCATTTTTTTCAAATCTTCAAAAATGATGAAAAACGGCGCGCTATAGTATGCCGTACGATATGGGCTATAGCCCATGGTCCAAAATGATGAGAAACGAGGCTAACTTTTTTTTTCAAAATTTCAAAAAACATGGGCTATAACCTTTCGTTTTTGTCATTTCGTCATTTTTTTCAAATCTTCAAAAATGATGAAAAACGGCGCGCTATAGTATGCCGTACGATATGGGCTATAGCCCATGGTCCAAAATGATGAGAAACGAGGCTAACTTTTTTTTTCAAAATTTCAAAAAACATGGGCTATAACCTTTCGTTTTTGTCATTTCGTCATTTTTTTCAAATCTTCAAAAATGATGAAAAACGGCGCGCTATAGTATGCCGTACGATATGGGCTATAGCCCATGGTCCAAAATGATGAGAAACGAGGCTAACTTTTTTTTTCAAAATTTCAAAAAACATGGGCTATAACCTTTCGTTTTTGTCATTTCGTCATTTTTTTCAAATCTTCAAAAATGATGAAAAACGGCGCGCTATAGTATGCCGTACGATATGGGCTATAGCCCATGGTCCAAAATGATGAGAAACGAGGCTAACTTTTTTTTTCAAAATTTCAAAAAACATGGGCTATAACCTTTCGTTTTTGTCATTTCGTCATTTTTTTCAAATCTTCAAAAATGATGAAAAACGGCGCGCTATAGTATGCCGTACGATATGGGCTATAGCCCATGGTCCAAAATGATGAGAAACGAGGCTAACTTTTTTTTTCAAAATTTCAAAAAACATGGGCTATAACCTTTCGTTTTTGTCATTTCGTCATTTTTTTCAAATCTTCAAAAATGATGAAAAACGGCGCGCTATAGTATGCCGTACGATATGGGCTATAGCCCATGGTCCAAAATGATGAGAAACGAGGCTAACTTTTTTTTTCAAAATTTCAAAAAACATGGGCTATAACCTTTCGTTTTTGTCATTTCGTCATTTTTTTCAAATCTTCAAAAATGATGAAAAACGGCGCGCTATAGTATGCCGTACGATATGGGCTATAGCCCATGGTCCAAAATGATGAGAAACGAGGCTAACTTTTATTTTCAAAATGTCAAAAAACATGGGCTATAACCTTTCGTTTTTGTCATTTCGTCATTTTTTTCAAATCTTCAAAAATGATGAAAAACGGCGCGCTATAGTATGCCGTACGATATGGGCTATAGCCCATGGTCCAAAATGATGAGAAACGAGGCTAACTTTTTTTTTCAAAATTTCAAAAAACATGGGCTATAACCTTTCGTTTTTGTCATTTCGTCATTTTTTTCAAATCTTCAAAAATGATGAAAAACGGCGCGCTATAGTATGCCGTACGATATGGGCTATAGCCCATGGTCCAAAATGATGAGAAACGAGGCTAACTTTTTTTTTCAAAATTTAAAAAAACATGGGCTATAACCTTTCGTTTTTGTCATTTCGTCATTTTTTTCAAATCTTCAAAAATGATGAAAAACGGCGCGCTATAGTATGCCGTACGATATGGGCTATAGCCCATGGTCCAAAATGATGAGAAACGAGGCTAACTTTTTTTTTCAAAATTTCAAAAAACATGGGCTATAACCTTTCGTTTTTGTCATTTCGTCATTTTTTTCAAATCTTCAAAAATGATGAAAAACGGCGCGCTATAGTATGCCGTACGATATGGGCTATAGCCCATGGTCCAAAATGATGAGAAACGAGGCTAACTTTTTTTTTCAAAATGTCAAAAAACATGGGCTATAACCTTTCGTTTTTGTCATTTCGTCATTTTTTTCAAATCTTCAAAAATGATGAAAAACGGCGCGCTATAGTATGCCGTACGATATGGGCTATAGCCCATGGTCCAAAATGATGAGAAACGAGGCTAACTTTTTTTTTCAAAATTTCAAAAAACATGGGCTATAACCTTTCGTTTTTGTCATTTCGTCATTTTTTTCAAATCTTCAAAAATGATGAAAAACGGCGCGCTATAGTATGTCGTACGATATGGGCTATAGCCCATGGTCCAAAATGATGAGAAACGAGGCTAACTTTTTTTTTCAAAATTTCAAAAAACATGGGCTATAACCTTTCGTTTTTGTCATTTCGTCATTTTTTTCAAATCTTCAAAAATGATGAAAAACGGCGCGCTATAGTATGCCGTACGATATGGGCTATAGCCCATGGTCCAAAATGATGAGAAACGAGGCTAACTTTTTTTTTCAAAATTTCAAAAAACATGGGCTATAACCTTTCGTTTTTGTCATTTCGTCATTTTTTTCAAATCTTCAAAAATGATGAAAAACGGCGCGCTATAGTATGCCGTACGATATGGGCTATAGCCCATGGTCCAAAATGATGAGAAACGAGGCTAACTTTTTTTTTCAAAATTTCAAAAAACATGGGCTATAACCTTTCGTTTTTGTCATTTCATCATTTTTTTCAAATCTTCAAAAATGATGAAAAACGGCGCGCTATAGTATGCCGTACGATATGGGCTATAGCCCATGGTCCAAAATGATGAGAAACGAGGCTAACTTTTTTTTTCAAAATTTCAAAAAACATGGGCTATAACCTTTCGTTTTTGTCATTTCGTCATTTTTTTCAAATCTTCAAAAATGATGAAAAACGGCGCGCTATAGTATGCCGTACGATATGGGCTATAGCCCATGGTCCAAAATGATGAGAAACGAGGCTAACTTTTTTTTTCAAAATTTCAAAAAACATGGGCTATAACCTTTCGTTTTTGTCATTTCGTCATTTTTTTCAAATCTTCAAAAATGATGAAAAACGGCGCGCTATAGTATGCCGTACGATATGGGCTATAGCCCATGGTCCAAAATGATGAGAAACGAGGCTAACTTTTTTTTTCAAAATTTCAAAAAACATGGGCTATAACCTTTCGTTTTTGTCATTTCGTCATTTTTTTCAAATCTTCAAAAATGATGAAAAACGGCGCGCTATAGTATGCCGTACGATATGGGCTATAGCCCATGGTCCAAAATGATGAGAAACGAGGCTAACTTTTTTTTTCAAAATTTCAAAAAACATGGGCTATAACCTTTCGTTTTTGTCATTTCATCATTTTTTTCAAATCTTCAAAAATGATGAAAAACGGCGCGCTATAGTATGCCGTACGATATGGGCTATAGCCCATGGTCCAAAATGATGAGAAACGAGGCTAACTTTTTTTTTCAAAATTTCAAAAAACATGGGCTATAACCTTTCGTTTTTGTCATTTCGTCATTTTTTTCAAATCTTCAAAAATGATGAAAAACGGCGCGCTATAGTATGCCGTACGATATGGGCTATAGCCCATGGTCCAAAATGATGAGAAACGAGGCTAACTTTTTTTTTCAAAATTTCAAAAAACATGGGCTATAACCTTTCGTTTTTGTCATTTCGTCATTTTTTTCAAATCTTCAAAAATGATGAAAAACGGCGCGCTATAGTATGCCGTACGATATGGGCTATAGCCCATGGTCCAAAATGATGAGAAACGAGGCTAACTTTTTTTTTCAAAATTTCAAAAAACATGGGCTATAACCCATCGTTTTTGTCATTTCGTCATTTTTTTCAAATCTTCAAAAATGATGAAAAACGGCGCGCTATAGTATGCCGTACGATATGGGCTATAGCCCATGGTCCAAAATGATGAGAAACGAGGCTAACTTTTTTTTTTCAAAATTTCAAAAAACATGGGCTATAACCTTTCGTTTTTGTCATTTCGTCATTTTTTTCAAATCTTCAAAAATGATGAAAAACGGCGCGCTATAGTATGCCGTACGATATGGGCTATAGCCCATGGTCCAAAATGATGAGAAACGAGGCTAACTTTTTTTTTCAAAATTTCAAAAAACATGGGCTATAACCTTTCGTTTTTGTCATTTCGTCATTTTTTTCAAATCTTCAAAAATGATGAAAAACGGCGCGCTATAGTATGCCGTACGATATGGGCTATAGCCCATGGTCCAAAATGATGAGAAACGAGGCTAACTTTTTTTTCAAAATTTCAAAAAACATGGGCTATAACCTTTCGTTTTTGTCATTTCGTCATTTTTTTCAAATCTTCAAAAATGATGAAAAACGGCGCGCTATAGTATGCCGTACGATATGGGCTATAGCCCATGGTCCAAAATGATGAGAAACGAGGCTAACTATTTTTTTCAAAATTTCAAAAAACATGGGCTATAACCTTTCGTTTTTGTCATTTCGTCATTTTTTTCAAATCTTCAAAAATGATGAAAAACGGCGCGCTATAGTATGCCGTACGATATGGGCTATAGCCCATGGTCCAAAATGATGAGAAACGAGACTAACTTTTTTTTTCAAAATTTCAAAAAACATGGGCTATAACCTTTCGTTTTTGTCATTTCGTCATTTTTTTCAAATCTTCAAAAATGATGAAAAACGGCGCGCTATAGTATGCCGTACGATATGGGCTATAGCCCATGGTCCAAAATGATGAGAAACGAGGCTAACTTTTTTTTTCAAAATTTCAAAAAACATGGGCTATAACCTTTCGTTTTTGTCATTTCGTAATTTTTTTCAAATCTTCAAAAATGATGAAAAACGGCGCGCTATAGTATGCCGTACGATATGGGCTATAGCCCATGGTCCAAAATGATGAGAAACGAGGCTAACTTTTTTTTTCAAAATTTCAAAAAACATGGGCTATAACCTTTCGTTTTTGTCATTTCGTCATTTTTTTCAAATCTTCAAAAATGATGAAAAACGGCGTGCTATAGTATGCCGTACGATATGGGCTATAGCCCATGGTCCAAAATGATGAGAAACGAGGCTAACTTGCTATAACCTTTCGTTTTTGTCATTTCGTCATTTTTTTCAAATCTTCAAAAATGATGAAAAACGGCGCGCTATAGTATGCCGTACGATATGGGCTATAGCCCATGGTCCAAAATGATGAGAAACGAGGATAACTTTTTTTTTCAAAATTTCAAAAAACATGGGCTATAACCTTTCGTTTTTGTCATTTCGTCATTTTTTTCAAATCTTCAGAAATGATGAAAAACGGCGTGCTATAGTATGCCGTACGATATGGGCTATAGCCCATGGTCCAAAATGATGAGAAACGAGGCTAACTTTTTTTTTCAAAATTTCAAAAAACATGGGCTATAACCCATCGTTTTTGTCATTTCGTCATTTTTTTCAAATCTTCAAAAATGATGAAAAACGGCGCGCTATAGTATGCCGTACGATATGGGCTATAGCCCATGGTCCAAAATGATGAGAAACGAGGCTAACTTTTTTTTTCAAAATTTCAAAAAACATGGGCTATAACCTTTCGTTTTTGTCATTTCGTCATTTTTTTCAAATCTTCAAAAATTATGAAAAACGGCGCGCTATAGTATGCCGTACGATATGGGCTATAGCCCATGGTCCAAAATGATGAGAAACGAGGCTAACTTTTTTTTTCAAAATTTCAAAAAACATGGGCTATAACCTTTCGTTTTTGTCATTTCGTCATTTTTTTCAAATCTTCAAAAATGATGAAAAACGGCGCGCTATAGTATGCCGTACGATATGGGCTATAGCCCATGGTCCAAAATGATGAGAAACGAGGCTAACTTTTTTTTTCAAAATTTCAAAAAACATGGGCTATAACCTTTCGTTTTTGTCATTTCGTCATTTTTTTCAAATCTTCAAAAATGATGAAAAACGGCGCGCTATAGTATGCCGTACGATATGGGCTATAGCCCATGGTCCAAAATGATGAGAAACGAGGCTAACATTTTTTTTCAAAATTTCAAAAAACATGGGCTATAACCTTTCGTTTTTGTCATTTCGTCATTTTTTTCAAATCTTCAAAAATGATGAAAAACGGCGCGCTATAGTATGCCGTACGATATGGGCTATAGCCCATGGTCCAAAACGATGAGAAACGAGGCTAACTTTTTTTTTCAAAATTTCAAAAAACATGGGCTATAACCCATCGTTTTTGTCATTTCGTCATTTTTTTCAAATCTTCAAAAATGATGAAAAACGGCGCGCTATAGTATGCCGTACGATATGGGCTATAGCCCATGGTCCAAAATGATGAGAAACGAGGCTAACTTTTTTTTTCAAAATTTCAAAAAACATGGGCTATAACCTTTCGTTTTTGTCATTTCGTCATTTTTTTCAAATCTTCAAAAATGATGAAAAACGGCGCGCTATAGTATGCCGTACGATATGGGCTATAGCCCATGGTCCAAAATGATGAGAAACGAGGCTAACTTTTTTTTTCAAAATTTCAAAAAACATGGGCTATAACCTTTCGTTTTTGTCATTTCGTCATTTTTTTCAAATCTTCAAAAATGATGAAAAACGGCGCGCTATAGTATGCCGTACGATATGGGCTATAGCCCATGGTCCAAAATGATGAGAAACGAGGCTAACTTTTTTTTTCAAAATTTCAAAAAACATGGGCTATAACCTTTCGTTTTTGTCATTTCGTCATTTTTTTCAAATCTTCAAAAATGATTAAAAAACGGCGCGCTATAGTATGCCGTACGATATGGGCTATAGCCCATGGTCCAAAATGATGAGAAACGAGGCTAACTTTTTTTTTCAAAATTTCAAAAAACATGGGCTATAACCTTTCGTTTTTGTCATTTCGTCATTTTTTTCAAATCTTCAAAAATGATGAAAAACGGCGCGCTATAGTATGCCGTACGATATGGGCTATAGCCCATGGTCCAAAATGATGAGAAACGAGGCTAACTTTTTTTTTCAAAATTTCAAAAAACATGGGCTATAACCTTTCGTTTTTGTCATTTCGTCATTTTTTTCAAATCTTCAAAAATGATGAAAAACGGCGCGCTATAGTATGCCGTACGATATGGGCTATAGCCCATGGTCCAAAATGATGAGAAACGAGGCTAAGTTTTTTTTTCAAAATTTCAAAAAACATGGGCTATAACCTTTCGTTTTTGTCATTTCGTCATTTTTTTCAAATCTTCAAAAATGATGAAAAACGGCGCGCTATAGTATGCCGTACGATATGGGCTATGCCCATGGTCCAAAATGATGAGAAACGAGGCTAACATTTTTTTTCAAAATTTCAAAAAACATGGGCTATAACCTTTCGTTTTTGTCATTTCGTCATTTTTTTCAAATCTTCAAAAATGATGAAAAACGGCGCGCTATAGTATGCCGTACGATATGGGCTATAGCCCATGGTCCAAAATGATGAGAAACGAGGCTAACTTTTTTTTTCAAAATTTCAAAAAACATGGGCTATAACCCATCGTTTTTGTCATTTCGTCATTTTTTTCAAATCTTCAAAAATGATGAAAAACGGCGCGCTATAGTATGCCGTACGATATGGGCTATAGCCCATGGTCCAAAATGATGAGAAACGAGGCTAACTTTTTTTTTCAAAATTTCAAAAAACATGGGCTATAACCTTTCGTTTTTGTCATTTCGTCATTTTTTTCAAATCTTCAAAAATGATGAAAAACGGCGCGCTATAGTATGCCGTACGATATGGGCTATAGCCCATGGTCCAAAATGATGAGAAACGAGGCTAACTTTTTTTTTCAAAATTTCAAAAAACATGGGCTATAACCTTTCGTTTTTGTCATTTCGTCATTTTTTTCAAATCTTCAAAAATGATGAAAAACGGCGCGCTATAGTATGCCGTACGATATGGGCTATAGCCCATGGTCCAAAATGATGAGAAACGAGGCTAACTTTTTTTTTCAAAATTTCAAAAAACATGGGCTATAACCTTTCGTTTTTGTCATTTCGTCATTTTTTTCAAATCTTCAAAAATGATTAAAAAACGGCGCGCTATAGTATGCCGTACGATATGGGCTATAGCCCATGGTCCAAAATGATGAGAAACGAGGCAAACTTTTTTTTTCAAAATTTCAAAAAACATGGGCTATAACCTTTCGTTTTTGTCATTTCGTCATTTTTTTCAAATCTTCAAAAATGATGAAAAACGGCGCGCTATAGTATGCCGTACGATATGGGCTATAGCCCATGGTCCAAAATGATGAGAAACGAGGCTAACTTTTTTTTTCAAAATTTCAAAAAACATGGGCTATAACCTTTCGTTTTTGTCATTTCGTCATTTTTTTCAAATCTTCAAAAATGATGAAAAACGGCGCGCTATAGTATGCCGTACGATATGGGCTATAGCCCATGGTCCAAAATGATGAGAAACGAGGCTAACTTTTTTTTTCAAAATTTCAAAAAACATGGGCTATAACCTTTCGTTTTTGTCATTTCGTCATTTTTTTCAAATCTTCAAAAATGATGAAAAACGGCGCGCTATAGTATGCCGTACGATATGGGCTATAGCCCATGGTCCAAAATGATGAGAAACGAGGCTAACTTTCTTTTTCAAAATTTCAAAAAACATGGGCTATAACCTTTCGTTTTTGTCATTTCGTCATTTTTTTCAAATCTTCAAAAATGATGAAAAACGGCGTGCTATAGTATGCCGTACGATATGGGCTATAGCCCATGGTCCAAAATGATGAGAAACGAGGCTAACTTTTTTTTTCAAAATTTCAAAAAACATGGGCTATAACCTTTCGTTTTTGTCATTTCGTCATTTTTTTCAAATCTTCAAAAATGATGAAAAACGGCGCGCTATAGTATGCCGTACGATATGGGCTATAGCCCATGGTCCAAAATGATGAGAAACGAGGCTAACTTTTTTTTTCAAAATTTCAAAAAACATGGGCTATAACCTTTCGTTTAAGTCATTTCGTCATTTTTTTCAAATCTTCAAAAATGATGAAAAACGGCGCGCTATAGTATGCCGTACGATATGGGCTATAGCCCATGGTCCAAAATGATGAGAAACGAGGCTAAGTTTTTTTTTCAAAATTTCAAAAAACATGGGCTATAACCTTTCGTTTTTGTCATTTCGTCATTTTTTTCAAATCTTCAAAAATGATGAAAAACGGCGCGCTATAGTATGCCGTACGATATGGGCTATAGCCCATGGTCCAAAATGATGAGAAACGAGGCTAACTTTTTTTTTCAAAATTTCAAAAAACATGGGCTATAACCTTTCGTTTTTGTCATTTCGTCATTTTTTTTCAAATCTTCAAAAATGATGAAAAACGGCGCGCTATAGTATGCCGTACGATATGGGCTATAGCCCATGGTCCAAAATGATGAGAAACGAGGCTAACTTTTTTTTTCAAAATTTCAAAAAACATGGGCTATAACCTTTCGTTTTTGTCATTTCGTAATTTTTTTCAAATCTTCAAAAATGATGAAAAACGGCGCGCTATAGTATGCCGTACGATATGGGCTATAGCCCATGGTCCAAAATGATGAGAAACGAGGCTAACTTTTTTTTTCAAAATTTCAAAAAACATGGGCTATAGGTCATAGCTGGGTAATCTATTTTCAGGCAAATTGTGTTTATTGTATTTTATTTTACTCAGCCATAACAATTTATTTTCTGTTAACCAACTTGCTGGCTGGCAGGCAGGCAGACAGCTACTCATAGACAGGCAGACAGACAGACAGCTACTCATGGAGAATTGGACAGGCAGGCAGTCAGACAGCTACTCATAGACAGGCAGACAGACAGCATAGAAACGAGGATTTTTTTTTTTTTTTAATTTAAAAAAACATGGGCTATAACCCATCGTTTTTTCCGCAATCTCCGCAATTTTTCAAAAAACGATTTCCTATAAGCGATCGTTTTTTCCGCAATTTTCCACAATTCCTCATGAACTTTCCGCAATTTCCGCAATTTTTTAAAAAAAATCAAAAAACGATGGACACTCCGCAATTTCCTAATGTTTCCCATCCTCCGCAATTTGCTAATGTTTCCCATACTTTCCGGTAAATAAAACACATTGAGCAGGGCACTGCAGGGAGTTGAACCCCGTTCCGGTAAACCAGAAGTCCGCACCAGTGCCTTAGTTTTTGTGTTGTTCATTTACAGGTCCAGGTGTACATACGCATGTGCGCCTGTCTGTGTGTAGGTGCACGCTTCAATATAATCCATCGTTTTTTTCAATATTGTCAAATCATCAAAAATGATGAAAAACGGCGCGCTATAGTATGCCGTACGATATAGGCTATAGCCCATGGTCCAAAATGATGAGAAACAAGGATAACCTTTTTTTCAAAATTAAAAAAAACATGGGCTATAATCCATCGTTTTTTCCATTTTTTCATTTTTGTCAAATCATCAAAAATGATGAAAAATGGCGCGCTATAGTATGCCGTACGATATGGGCTATAGCCCATGGTCCAAAATGATGAGAAACGAGGCTAACTTTTTTTTTCAAAATTTCAAAAAACAAGGGCTATAACCCATCGTTTTTGTCATTTCGTCATTTTTTTCAAATCCTCAAAAATGATGAAAAACGGTGCGCTATAGTATGCCGTACGATATGGGCTATAGCCCATGGTCCAAAATGATGAGAAACGAGGCTAACTTCTTTTTTCAAATTTCAAAAAACATGGGCTATAACCCATCGTTTTTGTCATTTCGTCATTTTTTTCAAATCCTCAAAAATGATGAAAAACGGCACGCTATAGTATGCCGTACGATATGGGCTATAGCCCATGGTCCAAAATGATGAGAAACAAGGCTAATTTTTTTTCTCAAAATTTCAAAAAACATGGGCTATAACCCATCGTTTTTGTCATTTTGTCATTTTTTTCAAATCCTCAAAAATGATGAAAAATGGCGCGCTATAGTATGCCGTACGATATGGGCTATAGCCCATGGTCCAAAATGATGAGAAACGAGACTAACTTTTTTTTCAAAATTTCAAAAAACATGGGCTATAACCCATCGTTTTTGTCATTTCGTCATTTTTTTCAAATCCTCAAAAATGATGAAAAACGGCGCGCTATAGTATGCCGTACGATATGGGCTATAGTCCATGGTCCAAAATGATGAGAAACGAGGCTAACTTCTTTTTTCAAATTTCAAAAAACATGGGCTATAACCCATCGTTTTTGTCATTTTGTCATTTTTTTCAAATCCTCAAAAATGATGAAAAACGGCGCGCTATAGTATGCCGTACGATATGGGCTATAGCCCATGGTCCAAAATGATGAGAAACGAGGCTAACTTTTTTTTTCAAAATTTCAAAAAACATGGGCTATAACCCATCGTTTTTGTCATTTTGTCATTTTTTTCAAATCCTCAAAAATGATGAAAAACGGCTCGCTATAGTATGCCGTACGATATGGGCTATAGTCCATGGTCCAAAATGATGAGAAACGAGGCTAACTTCTTTTTTCAAATTTCAAAAAACATGGGCTATAACCCATCGTTTTAGTCATTTCGTCATTTTTTTCAAATCCTCAAAAATGATGAAAAACGGCGCGCTATAGTATGCCGTACGATATGGGCTATAGCCCATGGTCCAAAATGATGAGAAACGAGGCTAACTTTTTTTTTCAAAATTTCAAAAAACATGGGCTATAACCCATCGTTTTTGTCATTTCGTCATTTTTTTCAAATCCTCAAAAATGATGAAAAACGGCTCGCTATAGTATGCCGTACGATATGGGCTATAGTCCATGGTCCAAAATGATGAGAAACGAGGCTAACTTCTTTTTTCAAATTTCAAAAAACATGGGCTATAACCCATCGTTTTTGTCATTTCGTCATTTTTTTCAAATCCTCAAAAATGATGAAAAACGGCGCGCTATAGTATGCCGTACGATATGGGCTATAGCCCATGGTCCAAAATGATGAGAAACAAGGCTAATTTTTTTTCTCAAAATTTCAAAAAACATGGGCTATAACCCATCGTTTTTGTCATTTTGTCATTTTTTTCAAATCCTCAAAAATGATGAAAAATGGCGCGCTATAGTATGCCGTACGATATGGGCTATAGCCCATGGTCCAAAATGATGAGAAACGAGGCTAACTTTTTTTTCAAAATTTCAAAAAACATGGGCTATAACCCATCGTTTTTGTCATTTTGTCATTTTTTTCAAATCCTCAAAAATGATGAAAAACGGCGCGCTATAGTATGCCGTACGATATGGGCTATAGTCCATGGTCCAAAATGATGAGAAACGAGGCTAACTTCTTTTTTCAAATTTCAAAAAACATGGGCTATAACCCATCGTTTTTGTCATTTTGTCATTTTTTTCAAATCCTCAAAAATGATGAAAAACGGCGCGCTATAGTATGCCGTACGATATGGGCTATAGCCCATGGTCCAAAATGATGAGAAACGAGGCTAACTTTTTTTTTCAAAATTTCAAAAAACATGGGCTATAACCCATCGTTTTTGTCATTTTGTCATTTTTTTCAAATCCTCAAAAATGATGAAAAACGGCTCGCTATAGTATGCCGTACGATATGGGCTATAGTCCATGGTCCAAAATGATGAGAAACGAGGCTAACTTCTTTTTTCAAATTTCAAAAAACATGGGCTATAACCCATCGTTTTTGTCATTTCGTCATTTTTTTCAAATCCTCAAAAATGATGAAAAACGGCGCGCTATAGTATGCCGTACGATATGGGCTATAGCCCATGGTCCAAAATGATGAGAAACGAGGCTAACTTTTTTTTTCAAAATTTCAAAAAACATGGGCTATAACCCATCGTTTTTGTCATTTCGTCATTTTTTTCAAATCCTCAAAAATGATGAAAAACGGCTCGCTATAGTATGCCGTACGATATGGGCTATAGTCCATGGTCCAAAATGATGAGAAACGAGGCTAACTTCTTTTCTCAAATTTCAAAAAACATGGGCTATAACCCATCGTTTTTGTCATTTCGTCATTTTTTTCAAATCCTCAAAAATGATGAAAAACGGCGCGCTATAGTATGCCGTACGATATGGGCTATAGCCCATGGTCCAAAATGATGAGAAACAAGGCTAATTTTTTTTCTCAAAATTTCAAAAAACATGGGCTATAACCCATCGTTTTTGTCATTTTGTCATTTTTTTCAAATCCTCAAAAATGATGAAAAATGGCGCGCTATAGTATGCCGTACGATATGGGCTATAGCCCATGGTCCAAAATGATGAGAAACGAGGCTAACTTTTTTTTCAAAATTTCAAAAAACATGGGCTATAACCCATCGTTTTTGTCATTTTGTCATTTTTTTCAAATCCTCAAAAATGATGAAAAACAGCGCGCTATAGTATGCCGTACGATATGGGCTATAGCCCATGGTCCAAAATGATGAGAAACGAGGCTAACTTTTTTTTTCAAAATTTCAAAAAACATGGGCTATAACCCATCGTTTTTGTCATTTCGTCATTTTTTTCAAATCCTCAAAAATGATGAAAAACGGCTCGCTATAGTATGCCGTACGATATGGGCTATAGTCCATGGTCCAAAATGATGAGAAACGAGGCTAACTTCTTTTTTCAAATTTCAAAAAACATGGGCTATAACCCATCGTTTTTGTCATTTCGTCATTTTTTTCAAATCCTCAAAAATGATGAAAAACGGCGCGCTATAGTATGCCGTACGATATGGGCTATAGCCCATGGTCCAAAATGATGAGAAACGAGGCTAACTTTTTTTTTCAAAATTTCAAAAAACATGGGCTATAACCTTTCGTTTTTGTCATTTCGTCATTTTTTTCAAATCTTCAAAAATTATGAAAAACGGCGCGCTATAGTATGCCGTACGATATGGGCTATAGCCCATGGTCCAAAATGATGAGAAACGAGGCTAACTTTTTTTTTCAAAATTTCAAAAAACATGGGCTATAACCTTTCGTTTTTGTCATTTCGTCATTTTTTTCAAATCTTCAAAAATGATGAAAAACGGCGCGCTATAGTATGCCGTACGATATGGGCTATAGCCCATGGTCCAAAATGATGAGAAACGAGGCTAACTTTTTTTTTCAAAATTTCAAAAAACATGGGCTATAACCTGTCGTTTTTGTCATTTCGTCATTTTTTTCAAATCTTCAAAAATGATGAAAAACGGCGCGCTATAGTATGCCGTACGATATGGGCTATAGCCCATGGTCCAAAATGATGAGAAACGAGGCTAACATTTTTTTTCAAAATTTCAAAAAACATGGGCTATAACCTTTCGTTTTTGTCATTTCGTCATTTTTTTCAAATCTTCAAAAATGATGAAAAACGGCGCGCTATAGTATGCCGTACGATATGGGCTATAGCCCATGGTCCAAAATGATGAGAAACGAGGCTAACTTTTTTTTTCAAAATTTCAAAAAACATGGGCTATAACCTTTCGTTTTTGTCATTTCGTCATTTTTTTCAAATCTTCAAAAATGATGAAAAACGGCGCGCTATAGTATGCCGTACGATATGGGCTATAGCCCATGGTCCAAAATGATGAGAAACGAGGCTAACTTTTTTTTTCAAAATTTCAAAAAACATGGGCTATAACCTTTCGTTTTTGTCATTTCGTCATTTTTTTCAAATCTTCAAAAATGATGAAAAACGGCGTGCTATAGTATGCCGTACGATATGGGCTATAGCCCATGGTCCAAAATGATGAGAAACGAGGCTAACTTTTTTTTTCAAAATTTCAAAAAACATGGGCTATAACCTTTCGTTTTTGTCATTTTGTCATTTTTTTCAAATCTTCAAAAATGATGAAAAACGGCGCGCTATAGTATGCCGTACGATATGGGCTATAGCCCATGGTCCAAAATGATGAGAAACGAGGCTAACTTTTTTTTTCAAAATTTCAAAAAACATGGGCTATAACCTTTCGTTTTTGTCATTTCGTCATTTTTTTCAAATCTTCAAAAATGATGAAAAACGGCGCGCTATAGTATGCCGTACGATATGGGCTATAGCCCATGGTCCAAAATGATGAGAAACGAGGCTAACTTTTTTTTTCAAAATTTCAAAAAACATGGGCTATAACCTTTCGTTTTTGTCATTTCGTCATTTTTTTCAAATCTTCAAAAATGATGAAAAACGGCGCGCTATAGTATGCCGTACGATATGGGCTATAGCCCATGGTCCAAAATGATGAGAAACGAGGCTAACTTTTTTTTTCAAAATTTCAAAAAACATGGGCTATAACCTTTCGTTTTTGTCATTTCGTCATTTTTTTCAAATCTTCAAAAATGATGAAAAACGGCGCGCTATAGTATGCCGTACGATATGGGCTATAGCCCATGGTCCAAAATGATGAGAAACGAGGCTAAGTTTTTTTTTCAAAATTTCAAAAAACATGGGCTATAACCTTTCGTTTTTGTCATTTCGTCATTTTTTTCAAATCTTCAAAAATGATGAAAAACGGCGCGCTATAGTATGCCGTACGATATGGGCTATAGCCCATGGTCCAAAATGATGAGAAACGAGGCTAACTTTTTTTTTCAAAATTTCAAAAAACATGGGCTATAACCTTTCGTTTTTGTCATTTCGTCATTTTTTTCAAATCTTCAAAAATGATGAAAAACGGCGCGCTATAGTATGCCGTACGATATGGGCTATAGCCCATGGTCCAAAATGATGAGAAACGAGGCTAACTTTTTTTTTCAAAATTTCAAAAAACATGGGCTATAACCTTTCGTTTTTGTCATTTCGTCATTTTTTTTCAAATCTTCAAAAATGATGAAAAACGGCGCGCTATAGTATGCCGTACGATATGGGCTATAGCCCATGGTCCAAAATGATGAGAAACGAGGCTAACTTTTTTTTTCAAAATTTCAAAAAACATGGGCTATAACCTTTCGTTTTTGTCATTTCGTCATTTTTTTCAAATCTTCAAAAATGATGAAAAACGGCGCGCTATAGTATGCCGTACGATATGGGCTATAGCCCATGGTCCAAAATGATGAGAAACGAGGCTAACTTTTTTTTTCAAAATTTCAAAAAACATGGGCTATAACCTTTCGTTTTTGTCATTTCGTCATTTTTTTCAAATCTTCAAAAATGATGAAAAACGGCGCGCTATAGTATGCCGTACGATATGGGCTATAGCCCATGGTCCAAAATGATGAGAAACGAGGCTAACTTTTTTTTCCAAAATTTCAAAAAACATGGGCTATAACCTTTCGTTTTTGTCATTTCGTCATTTTTTTCAAATCTTCAGAAATGATGAAAAACGGCGTGCTATAGTATGCCGTACGATATGGGCTATAGCCCATGGTCCAAAATGATGAGAAACGAGGCTAACTTTTTTTTCCAAAATTTCAAAAAACATGGGCTATAACCCATCGTTTTTGTCATTTCGTCATTTTTTTCAAATCTTCAAAAATGATGAAAAACGGCGCGCTATAGTATGCCGTACGATATGGGCTATAGCCCATGGTCCAAAATGATGAGAAACGAGGCTAACTTTTTTTTTCAAAATTTCAAAAAACATGGTCTATAACCTTTCGTTTTTGTCATTTCGTCATTTTTTTCAAATCTTCAAAAATTATGAAAAACGGCGCGCTATAGTATGCCGTACGATAT
Organism: Protomyctophum bolini; assembly: GCF_963924005.1. Lineage (NCBI taxonomy): Eukaryota > Metazoa > Chordata > Actinopteri > Myctophiformes > Myctophidae > Protomyctophum > Protomyctophum bolini. The sequence goes on along the minus strand of NC_137867.1, from coordinate 38,138,701 downwards.
GGGCTATAGCCCATGGTCCAAAATGATGAGAAACGAGGCTAACTTTTTTTTTCAAAATTTCAAAAAACATGGGCTATAACCTTTCGTTTTTGTCATTTCGTCATTTTTTTCAAATCTTCAAAAATGATGAAAAACGGCGCGCTATAGTATGCCGTACGATATGGGCTATAGCCCATGGTCCAAAATGATGAGAAACGAGGCTAACTTTTTTTTTCAAAATTTCAAAAAACATGGGCTATAACCTTTCGTTTTTGTCATTTTGTCATTTTTTTCAAATCTTCAAAAATGATGAAAAACGGCGCGCTATAGTATGCCGTACGATATGGGCTATAGCCCATGGTCCAAAATGATGAGAAACGAGGCTAACATTTTTTTTCAAAATTTCAAAAAACATGGGCTATAACCTTTCGTTTTTGTCATTTCGTCATTTTTTTCAAATCTTCAAAAATGATGAAAAACGGCGCGCTATAGTATGCCGTACGATATGGGCTATAGCCCATGGTCCAAAATGATGAGAAACGAGGCTAACTTTTTTTTTCAAAATTTCAAAAAACATGGGCTATAACCCATCGTTTTTGTCATTTCGTCATTTTTTTCAAATCTTCAAAAATGATGAAAAACGGCGCGCTATAGTATGCCGTACGATATGGGCTATAGCCCATGGTCCAAAATGATGAGAAACGAGGCTAACTTTTTTTTTCAAAATTTCAAAAAACATGGGCTATAACCTTTCGTTTTTGTCATTTCGTCATTTTTTTCAAATCTTCAAAAATGATGAAAAACGGCGCGCTATAGTATGCCGTACGATATGGGCTATAGCCCATGGTCCAAAATGATGAGAAACGAGGCTAACTTTTTTTTTCAAAATTTCAAAAAACATGGGCTATAACCTTTCGTTTTTGTCATTTCGTCATTTTTTTCAAATCTTCAGAAATGATGAAAAACGGCGTGCTATAGTATGCCGTACGATATGGGCTATAGCCCATGGTCCAAAATGATGAGAAACGAGGCTAACTTTTTTTTTCAAAATTTCAAAAAACATGGGCTATAACCCATCGTTTTTGTCATTTCGTCATTTTTTTCAAATCTTCAAAAATGATGAAAAACGGCGCGCTATAGTATGCCGTACGATATGGGCTATAGCCCATGGTCCAAAATGATGAGAAACGAGGCTAACTTTTTTTTTCAAAATTTCAAAAAACATGGGCTATAACCTTTCGTTTTTGTCATTTCGTCATTTTTTTCAAATCTTCAAAAATTATGAAAAACGGCGCGCTATAGTATGCCGTACGATATGGGCTATAGCCCATGGTCCAAAATGATGAGAAACGAGGCTAACTTTTTTTTTCAAAATTTCAAAAAACATGGGCTATAACCTTTCGTTTTTGTCATTTCGTCATTTTTTTCAAATCTTCAAAAATGATGAAAAACGGCGCGCTATAGTATGCCGTACGATATGGGCTATAGCCCATGGTCCAAAATGATGAGAAACGAGGCTAACTTTTTTTTTCAAAATTTCAAAAAACATGGGCTATAACCTGTCGTTTTTGTCATTTCGTCATTTTTTTCAAATCTTCAAAAATGATGAAAAACGGCGCGCTATAGTATGCCGTACGATATGGGCTATAGCCCATGGTCCAAAATGATGAGAAACGAGGCTAACATTTTTTTTCAAAATTTCAAAAAACATGGGCTATAACCTTTCGTTTTTGTCATTTCGTCATTTTTTTCAAATCTTCAAAAATGATGAAAAACGGCGCGCTATAGTATGCCGTACGATATGGGCTATAGCCCATGGTCCAAAATGATGAGAAACGAGGCTAACTTTTTTTTTCAAAATTTCAAAAAACATGGGCTATAACCCATCGTTTTTGTCATTTCGTCATTTTTTTCAAATCTTCAAAAATGATGAAAAACGGCGCGCTATAGTATGCCGTACGATATGGGCTATAGCCCATGGTCCAAAATGATGAGAAACGAGGCTAACTTTTTTTTTCAAAATTTCAAAAAACATGGGCTATAACCTTTCGTTTTTGTCATTTCGTCATTTTTTTCAAATCTTCAAAAATGATGAAAAACGGCGCGCTATAGTATGCCGTACGATATGGGCTATAGCCCATGGTCCAAAATGATGAGAAACGAGGCTAACTTTTTTTTTCAAAATTTCAAAAAACATGGGCTATAACCTTTCGTTTTTGTCATTTCGTCATTTTTTTCAAATCTTCAAAAATGATGAAAAACGGCGCGCTATAGTATGCCGTACGATATGGGCTATAGCCCATGGTCCAAAATGATGAGAAACGAGGCTAACTTTTTTTTTCAAAATTTCAAAAAACATGGGCTATAACCTTTCGTTTTTGTCATTTCGTCATTTTTTTCAAATCTTCAAAAATGATTAAAAAACGGCGCGCTATAGTATGCCGTACGATATGGGCTATAGCCCATGGTCCAAAATGATGAGAAACGAGGCAAACTTTTTTTTTCAAAATTTCAAAAAACATGGGCTATAACCTTTCGTTTTTGTCATTTCGTCATTTTTTTCAAATCTTCAAAAATGATGAAAAACGGCGCGCTATAGTATGCCGTACGATATGGGCTATAGCCCATGGTCCAAAATGATGAGAAACGAGGCTAACTTTTTTTTTCAAAATTTCAAAAAACATGGGCTATAACCTTTCGTTTTTGTCATTTCGTCATTTTTTTCAAATCTTCAAAAATGATGAAAAACGGCGCGCTATAGTATGCCGTACGATATGGGCTATAGCCCATGGTCCAAAATGATGAGAAACGAGGCTAACTTTTTTTTTCAAAATTTCAAAAAACATGGGCTATAACCTTTCGTTTTTGTCATTTCGTCATTTTTTTCAAATCTTCAAAAATGATGAAAAACGGCGCGCTATAGTATGCCGTACGATATGGGCTATAGCCCATGGTCCAAAATGATGAGAAACGAGGCTAACTTTCTTTTTCAAAATTTCAAAAAACATGGGCTATAACCTTTCGTTTTTGTCATTTCGTCATTTTTTTCAAATCTTCAAAAATGATGAAAAACGGCGTGCTATAGTATGCCGTACGATATGGGCTATAGCCCATGGTCCAAAATGATGAGAAACGAGGCTAACTTTTTTTTTCAAAATTTCAAAAAACATGGGCTATAACCTTTCGTTTTTGTCATTTCGTCATTTTTTTCAAATCTTCAAAAATGATGAAAAACGGCGCGCTATAGTATGCCGTACGATATGGGCTATAGCCCATGGTCCAAAATGATGAGAAACGAGGCTAACTTTTTTTTTCAAAATTTCAAAAAACATGGGCTATAACCTTTCGTTTAAGTCATTTCGTCATTTTTTTCAAATCTTCAAAAATGATGAAAAACGGCGCGCTATAGTATGCCGTACGATATGGGCTATAGCCCATGGTCCAAAATGATGAGAAACGAGGCTAAGTTTTTTTTTCAAAATTTCAAAAAACATGGGCTATAACCTTTCGTTTTTGTCATTTCGTCATTTTTTTCAAATCTTCAAAAATGATGAAAAACGGCGCGCTATAGTATGCCGTACGATATGGGCTATAGCCCATGGTCCAAAATGATGAGAAACGAGGCTAACTTTTTTTTTCAAAATTTCAAAAAACATGGGCTATAACCTTTCGTTTTTGTCATTTCGTCATTTTTTTTCAAATCTTCAAAAATGATGAAAAACGGCGCGCTATAGTATGCCGTACGATATGGGCTATAGCCCATGGTCCAAAATGATGAGAAACGAGGCTAACTTTTTTTTTCAAAATTTCAAAAAACATGGGCTATAACCTTTCGTTTTTGTCATTTCGTAATTTTTTTCAAATCTTCAAAAATGATGAAAAACGGCGCGCTATAGTATGCCGTACGATATGGGCTATAGCCCATGGTCCAAAATGATGAGAAACGAGGCTAACTTTTTTTTTCAAAATTTCAAAAAACATGGGCTATAGGTCATAGCTGGGTAATCTATTTTCAGGCAAATTGTGTTTATTGTATTTTATTTTACTCAGCCATAACAATTTATTTTCTGTTAACCAACTTGCTGGCTGGCAGGCAGGCAGACAGCTACTCATAGACAGGCAGACAGACAGACAGCTACTCATGGAGAATTGGACAGGCAGGCAGTCAGACAGCTACTCATAGACAGGCAGACAGACAGCATAGAAACGAGGATTTTTTTTTTTTTTTAATTTAAAAAAACATGGGCTATAACCCATCGTTTTTTCCGCAATCTCCGCAATTTTTCAAAAAACGATTTCCTATAAGCGATCGTTTTTTCCGCAATTTTCCACAATTCCTCATGAACTTTCCGCAATTTCCGCAATTTTTTAAAAAAAATCAAAAAACGATGGACACTCCGCAATTTCCTAATGTTTCCCATCCTCCGCAATTTGCTAATGTTTCCCATACTTTCCGGTAAATAAAACACATTGAGCAGGGCACTGCAGGGAGTTGAACCCCGTTCCGGTAAACCAGAAGTCCGCACCAGTGCCTTAGTTTTTGTGTTGTTCATTTACAGGTCCAGGTGTACATACGCATGTGCGCCTGTCTGTGTGTAGGTGCACGCTTCAATATAATCCATCGTTTTTTTCAATATTGTCAAATCATCAAAAATGATGAAAAACGGCGCGCTATAGTATGCCGTACGATATAGGCTATAGCCCATGGTCCAAAATGATGAGAAACAAGGATAACCTTTTTTTCAAAATTAAAAAAAACATGGGCTATAATCCATCGTTTTTTCCATTTTTTCATTTTTGTCAAATCATCAAAAATGATGAAAAATGGCGCGCTATAGTATGCCGTACGATATGGGCTATAGCCCATGGTCCAAAATGATGAGAAACGAGGCTAACTTTTTTTTTCAAAATTTCAAAAAACAAGGGCTATAACCCATCGTTTTTGTCATTTCGTCATTTTTTTCAAATCCTCAAAAATGATGAAAAACGGTGCGCTATAGTATGCCGTACGATATGGGCTATAGCCCATGGTCCAAAATGATGAGAAACGAGGCTAACTTCTTTTTTCAAATTTCAAAAAACATGGGCTATAACCCATCGTTTTTGTCATTTCGTCATTTTTTTCAAATCCTCAAAAATGATGAAAAACGGCACGCTATAGTATGCCGTACGATATGGGCTATAGCCCATGGTCCAAAATGATGAGAAACAAGGCTAATTTTTTTTCTCAAAATTTCAAAAAACATGGGCTATAACCCATCGTTTTTGTCATTTTGTCATTTTTTTCAAATCCTCAAAAATGATGAAAAATGGCGCGCTATAGTATGCCGTACGATATGGGCTATAGCCCATGGTCCAAAATGATGAGAAACGAGACTAACTTTTTTTTCAAAATTTCAAAAAACATGGGCTATAACCCATCGTTTTTGTCATTTCGTCATTTTTTTCAAATCCTCAAAAATGATGAAAAACGGCGCGCTATAGTATGCCGTACGATATGGGCTATAGTCCATGGTCCAAAATGATGAGAAACGAGGCTAACTTCTTTTTTCAAATTTCAAAAAACATGGGCTATAACCCATCGTTTTTGTCATTTTGTCATTTTTTTCAAATCCTCAAAAATGATGAAAAACGGCGCGCTATAGTATGCCGTACGATATGGGCTATAGCCCATGGTCCAAAATGATGAGAAACGAGGCTAACTTTTTTTTTCAAAATTTCAAAAAACATGGGCTATAACCCATCGTTTTTGTCATTTTGTCATTTTTTTCAAATCCTCAAAAATGATGAAAAACGGCTCGCTATAGTATGCCGTACGATATGGGCTATAGTCCATGGTCCAAAATGATGAGAAACGAGGCTAACTTCTTTTTTCAAATTTCAAAAAACATGGGCTATAACCCATCGTTTTAGTCATTTCGTCATTTTTTTCAAATCCTCAAAAATGATGAAAAACGGCGCGCTATAGTATGCCGTACGATATGGGCTATAGCCCATGGTCCAAAATGATGAGAAACGAGGCTAACTTTTTTTTTCAAAATTTCAAAAAACATGGGCTATAACCCATCGTTTTTGTCATTTCGTCATTTTTTTCAAATCCTCAAAAATGATGAAAAACGGCTCGCTATAGTATGCCGTACGATATGGGCTATAGTCCATGGTCCAAAATGATGAGAAACGAGGCTAACTTCTTTTTTCAAATTTCAAAAAACATGGGCTATAACCCATCGTTTTTGTCATTTCGTCATTTTTTTCAAATCCTCAAAAATGATGAAAAACGGCGCGCTATAGTATGCCGTACGATATGGGCTATAGCCCATGGTCCAAAATGATGAGAAACAAGGCTAATTTTTTTTCTCAAAATTTCAAAAAACATGGGCTATAACCCATCGTTTTTGTCATTTTGTCATTTTTTTCAAATCCTCAAAAATGATGAAAAATGGCGCGCTATAGTATGCCGTACGATATGGGCTATAGCCCATGGTCCAAAATGATGAGAAACGAGGCTAACTTTTTTTTCAAAATTTCAAAAAACATGGGCTATAACCCATCGTTTTTGTCATTTTGTCATTTTTTTCAAATCCTCAAAAATGATGAAAAACGGCGCGCTATAGTATGCCGTACGATATGGGCTATAGTCCATGGTCCAAAATGATGAGAAACGAGGCTAACTTCTTTTTTCAAATTTCAAAAAACATGGGCTATAACCCATCGTTTTTGTCATTTTGTCATTTTTTTCAAATCCTCAAAAATGATGAAAAACGGCGCGCTATAGTATGCCGTACGATATGGGCTATAGCCCATGGTCCAAAATGATGAGAAACGAGGCTAACTTTTTTTTTCAAAATTTCAAAAAACATGGGCTATAACCCATCGTTTTTGTCATTTTGTCATTTTTTTCAAATCCTCAAAAATGATGAAAAACGGCTCGCTATAGTATGCCGTACGATATGGGCTATAGTCCATGGTCCAAAATGATGAGAAACGAGGCTAACTTCTTTTTTCAAATTTCAAAAAACATGGGCTATAACCCATCGTTTTTGTCATTTCGTCATTTTTTTCAAATCCTCAAAAATGATGAAAAACGGCGCGCTATAGTATGCCGTACGATATGGGCTATAGCCCATGGTCCAAAATGATGAGAAACGAGGCTAACTTTTTTTTTCAAAATTTCAAAAAACATGGGCTATAACCCATCGTTTTTGTCATTTCGTCATTTTTTTCAAATCCTCAAAAATGATGAAAAACGGCTCGCTATAGTATGCCGTACGATATGGGCTATAGTCCATGGTCCAAAATGATGAGAAACGAGGCTAACTTCTTTTCTCAAATTTCAAAAAACATGGGCTATAACCCATCGTTTTTGTCATTTCGTCATTTTTTTCAAATCCTCAAAAATGATGAAAAACGGCGCGCTATAGTATGCCGTACGATATGGGCTATAGCCCATGGTCCAAAATGATGAGAAACAAGGCTAATTTTTTTTCTCAAAATTTCAAAAAACATGGGCTATAACCCATCGTTTTTGTCATTTTGTCATTTTTTTCAAATCCTCAAAAATGATGAAAAATGGCGCGCTATAGTATGCCGTACGATATGGGCTATAGCCCATGGTCCAAAATGATGAGAAACGAGGCTAACTTTTTTTTCAAAATTTCAAAAAACATGGGCTATAACCCATCGTTTTTGTCATTTTGTCATTTTTTTCAAATCCTCAAAAATGATGAAAAACAGCGCGCTATAGTATGCCGTACGATATGGGCTATAGCCCATGGTCCAAAATGATGAGAAACGAGGCTAACTTTTTTTTTCAAAATTTCAAAAAACATGGGCTATAACCCATCGTTTTTGTCATTTCGTCATTTTTTTCAAATCCTCAAAAATGATGAAAAACGGCTCGCTATAGTATGCCGTACGATATGGGCTATAGTCCATGGTCCAAAATGATGAGAAACGAGGCTAACTTCTTTTTTCAAATTTCAAAAAACATGGGCTATAACCCATCGTTTTTGTCATTTCGTCATTTTTTTCAAATCCTCAAAAATGATGAAAAACGGCGCGCTATAGTATGCCGTACGATATGGGCTATAGCCCATGGTCCAAAATGATGAGAAACAAGGCTAAATTTTTTTCTCAAAATTTCAAAAAACATGGGCTATAACCCATCGTTTTTGTCATTTTGTCATTTTTTTCAAATCCTCAAAAATGATGAAAAATGGCGCGCTATAGTATGCCGTACGATATGGGCTATAGCCCATGGTCCAAAATGATGAGAAACGAGGCTAACTTTTTTTTCAAAATTTCAAAAAACATGGGCTATAACCCATCGTTTTTGTCATTTCGTCATTTTTTTCAAATCCTCAAAAATGATGAAAAACGGCGCGCTATAGTATGCCGTACGATATGGGCTATAGTCCATGGTCCAAAATGATGAGAAACGAGGCTAACTTCTTTTTTCAAATTTCAAAAAACATGGGCTATAACCCATCGTTTTTGTCATTTCGTCATTTTTTTCAAATCCTCAAAAATGATGAAAAACGGCGCGCTATAGTATGCCGTACGATATGGGCTATAGCCCATGGTCCAAAATGATGAGAAACGAGGCTAACTTTTTTTTTCAAAATTTCAAAAAACATGGGCTATAACCCATCGTTTTTGTCATTTCGTCATTTTTTTCAAATCCTCAAAAATGATGAAAAATGGCGCGCTATAGTATGCCGTACGATATGGGCTATAGCCCATGGTCCAAAATGATGAGAAACGAGGCTAACTTTTTTTTTCAAAATTTCAAAAAACATGGGCTATAACCCATCGTTTTTGTCATTTCGTCATTTTTTTCAAATCCTCAAAAATGATGAAAAACGGCGCGCTATAGTATGCCGTACGATATGGGCTATAGCCCATGGTCCAAAATGATGAAAAACGAGGCTAACTTTTTTTTTCAAAATTTCAAAAAACATGGGCTATAACCCATCGTTTTTGTCATTTCGTCATTTTTTTCAAATCCTCAAAAATGATGAAAAATGGCGCACTATAGTATGCCGTACGATATGGGCTATAGCCCATGGTCCAAATTGATGAGAAACGAGGCTAACTTTTTTTTCAAAATTTCAAAAAACATGGGCTATAACCCATCGTTTTTGTCATTTCGTCATTTTTTTCAAATCCTCAAAAATGATGAAAAACGGCGCGCTATAGTATGCCGTACGATATGGGCTATAGCCCATGGTCCAAAATGATGAGAAACGAGGCTAACTTTTTTTTTCAAAATTTCAAAAAACATGGGCTATAACCCATCGTTTTTGTCATTTCGTCATTTTTTTCAAATCCTCAAAAATGATGAAAAACGGCTCGCTATAGTATGCCGTACGATATGGGCTATAGTCCATGGTCCAAAATGATGAGAAACGAGGCTAACTTATTTTTTCAAATTTAAAAAAACATGGGCTATAACCCATCGTTTTTGTCATTTCGTCATTTTTTTCAAATCCTCAAAAATGATGAAAAACGGCTCGCTATAGTATGCCGTACGATATGGGCTATAGTCCATGGTCCAAAATGATGAGAAACGAGGCTAACTTATTTTTTCAAATTTAAAAAAACATGGGCTATAACCCATCGTTTTTGTCATTTCGTCATTTTTTTCAAATCCTCAAAAATGATGAAAAATGGCGCGCTATAGTATGCCGTACGATATGGGCTATAGCCCATGGTCCAAAATGATGAGAAACGAGGCTAACCTTTTTTTTCAAAATTTCAAAAAACATGGGCTATAACCCATCGTTTTTGTCATTTCGTCATTTTTTTCAAATCCTCAAAAATGATGAAAAATGGCGCGCTATAGTATGCCGTACGATATGGGCTATAGCCCATGGTCCAAAATGATGAGAAACGAGGCTAACTTTTTTTTTCAAAATTTCAAAAAACATGGGCTATAACCCATCGTTTTTGTCATTTCGTCATTTTTTTCAAATCCTCAAAAATGATGAAAAACGGCTCGCTATAGTATGCCGTACGATATGGGCTATAGCCCATGGTCCAAAATGATGAGAAACGAGGCTAACTTTTTTTTTTCAAAATTTCAAAAAACATGGGCTATAACCCATCGTTTTTGTCATTTCGTCATTTTTTTCAAATCCTCAAAAATGATGAAAAACGGCTCGCTATAGTATGCCGTACGATATGGGCTATAGTCCATGGTCCAAAATGATGAGAAACGAGGCTAACTTATTTTTTCAAATTTAAAAAAACATGGGCTATAACCCATCGTTTTTGTCATTTCGTCATTTTTTTCAAATCCTCAAAAATGATGAAAAACGGCGGGCTATAGTATGCCGTACGATATAGGCTATAGCCCATGGTCCAAAATGATGAGAAACGAGGCTAACTTTTTTTTTCAAAAGTTCAAAAAACATGGGCTATAACCCATCGTTTTTGTCATTTCGTCATTTTTTTCAAATCCTCAAAAATGATGAAAAATGGCGCACTATAGTATGCCGTATGATATGGGCTATAGCCCATGGTCCAAATTGATGAGAAACGAGGCTAACTTTTTTTTCAAAATTTCAAAAAACATGGGCTATAACCCATCGTTTTTGTCATTTCGTCATTTTTTTCAAATCCTCAAAAATGATGAAAAACGGCGCGCTATAGTATGCCGTACGATATGGGCTTTAGCCCATGGTCCAAAATGATGAGAAACGAGGCTAACTTTTTTTTTCAAAATTTCAAAAAACATGGGCTATAACCCATCGTTTTTGTCATTTCGTCATTTTTTTCAAATCCTCAAAAATGATGAAAAATTGCGCGCTATAGTATGCCGTACGATATGGGCTATAGCCCATGGTCCAAAATGATGAGAAACGAGGCTAACTTTTTTTTTCAAAATTTCAAAAAACATGGGCTATAACCCATCGTTTTTGTCATTTCGTCATTTTTTTCAAATCCTCAAAAATGATGAAAAATGGCGCGCTATAGTATGCCGTACGATATGGGCTATAGCCCATGGTCCAAAATGATGAGAAACGAGGCTAACTTTTTTTTTCAAAATTTCAAAAAACATGGGCTATAACCCATCGTTTTTGTCATTTCGTCATTTTTTTCAAATCCTCAAAAATGATGAAAAACGGCGCGCTATAGTATGCCGTACGATATGGGCTATAGCCCATGGTCCAAAATGATGAGAAACGAGGCTAACTTTTTTTTTCAAAATTTCAAAAAACATAGCTATAACCCATCGTTTTTGTCATTTCGTCATTTTTTTCAAATCCTCAAAAATGATGAAAAACGGCGCGCTATAGTATGCCGTACGATATGGGCTATAGCCCATGGTCCAAAATGATGAGAAACGAGGCTAACTTTTTTTTTCAAAAGTTCAAAAAACATGGGCTATAACCCATCGTTTTTGTCATTTCGTCATTTTTTTCAAATCCTCAAAAATGATGAAAAATGGCGCACTATAGTATGCCGTATGATATGGGCTATAGCCCATGGTCCAAATTGATGAGAAACGAGGCTAACTTTTTTTTCAAAATTTCAAAAAACATGGGCTATAACCCATCGTTTTTGTCATTTCGTCATTTTTTTCAAATCCTCAAAAATGATGAAAAACGGCGCGCTATAGTATGCCGTACGATATGGGCTATAGCCCATGGTCCAAAATGATGAGAAACGAGGCTAACTTTTTTTTTCAAAATTTCAAAAAACATGGGCTATAACCCATCGTTTTTGTCATTTCGTCATTTTTTTCAAATCCTCAAAAATGATGAAAAATGGCGCGCTATAGTATGCCGTACGATATGGGCTATAGCCCATGGTCCAAAATGATGAGAAACGAGGCTAACTTCTTTTTTCAAATTTCAAAAAACATGGGCTATAACCCATCGTTTTTGTCATTTCGTCATTTTTTTCAAATCCTCAAAAATGATGAAAAACGGATCGCTATAGTATGCCGTACGATATGGGCTATAGTCCATGGTCCAAAATGATGAGAAACGAGGCTAACTTATTTTTTCAAATTAAAAAAAACATGGGCTATAACCCATCGTTTTTGTCATTTCGTCATTTTTTTCAAATCCTCAAAAATGATGAAAAATGGCGCACTATAGTATGCCGTACGATATGGGCTATAGCCCATGGTCCAAATTGATGAGAAACGAGGCTAACTTTTTTTTCAAAATTTCAAAAAACATGGGCTATAACCCATCGTTTTTGTCATTTCGTCATTTTTTTCAAATCCTCAAAAATGATGAAAAACGGCGCGCTATAGTATGCCGTACGATATGGGCTATAGCCCATGGTCCAAAATGATGAGAAACGAGGCTAACTTTTTTTTTCAAAATTTCAAAAAACATAGCTATAACCCATCGTTTTTGTCATTTCGTCATTTTTTTCAAATCCTCAAAAATGATGAAAAACGGCGCGCTATAGTATGCCGTACGATATGGGCTATAGCCCATGGTCCAAAATGATGAGAAACGAGGCTAACTTTTTTTTTCAAAATTTCAAAAAACATGGGCTATAACCCATCGTTTTTGTCATTTCGTCATTTTTTTCAAATCCTCAAAAATGATGAAAAACGGCTCGCTATAGTATGTCGTACGATATGGGCTATAGTCCATGGTCCAAAATGATGAGAAACGAGGCTAACTTCTTTTTTCAAATTTCAAAATACATGGGCTATAACCCATCGTTTTTGTCATTTCGTCATTTTTTTCAAATCCTCAAAAATGATGAAAAACGGCGCGCTATAGTATGCCGTACGATATGGGCTATAGCCCATGGTCCAAAATGATGAGAAACGAGGCTAACTTTTTTTTTCAAAATTTCAAAAAACATGGGCTATAACCCATCGTTTTTGTCATTTCGTCATTTTTTTCAAATCCTCAAAAATGATGAAAAACGGCGCGCTATAGTATGCCGTACGATATGGGCTATAGCCCATGGTCCAAAATGATGAGAAACGAGGATAACTTTTTTTTTCAAAATTTCAAAAACATGGGCTATAACCCATCGTTTTTGTCATTTCGTCTTTTTTTTCAAATCCTCAAAAATGATGAAAAACGGCGCGCTATAGTATGCCGTACGATATGGGCTATAGCCCATGGTCCAAAATGATAAGAAACGACGCTAACTTTTTTTTTTCAAAATTTCAAAAAACATGGGCTATAACCCATCGTTTTTGTCATTTTGTCATTTTTTCAAATCCTCAAAAATGATGAAAAACGGCGCGCTATAGTATGCCGTACGATATGGGCTATAGCCCATGGTCCAAAATGATGAGAAACGAGGCTAACTTTTTTTTCAAAATTTCAAAAAACATGGGCTATAACCCATCGTTTTTTCCATTTTTTCATTTTTGTCAAATCATCAAAAATGATGAAAAACGGCGCGCTATAGTATGCCGTACGATATAGGCTATAGCCCATGGTCCAAAATGATGAGAAACGACGATAACTTTTTTTTCAAAATTTCAAAAAACATGGGCTATAACCCATCGTTTTTTCCATTTTTTTTATTTTTGTCAAATCATCAAAAATGATGAAAAATGGTGCGCTATAGTATGCCGTACGATATAGGCTATAGCCCATGGTCCAAAATGATGAGAAACGAGGATAACTTTTTTTTCAAAATTTCAAAAAACATGGGCTATAACCCATTGTTTTTTCCATTTTTTCATTTTTGTCAAATCATCAAAAATGATGAAAAACGGCGCGCTATAGTATGCCGTACGATATAGGCTATAGCCCATGGTCCAAAATGATGAGAAACGAGGATAACTTTTTTTTCAAAATTTCAAAAAACATGGGCTATAACCCATCGTTTTTTCCATTTTTTCATTTTTGTCAAATCATCAAAAATGATGAAAAATGGCGCGCTATAGTATGCCGTACGATATAGGCTCTAGCCCATGGTCCAAAATGATGAGAAACGAGGCTAACTTTTTTTTTTTTAATTTAAAAAAACATGGGCTATAACCCATCGTTTTTTCATGTTTTCATTTTTTTCAAATCCTCCAAAATGATGAAAAACGGCGCGCTATAGTATGCCGTACGATATGGGCTATAGCCCATGGTCCAAAATGATGAGAAACGAGGCTAACTTTTTTTTTCAAAATTTCAAAAAACATGGGCTATAACCCATCGTTTTTGTCATTTTGTCATTTTTTCAAATCCTCAAAAATGATGAAAAACGGCGCGCTATAGTATGCCGTACGATATGGGCTATAGCCCATGGTCCAAAATGATGAGAAACGAGGATAACTTTTTTTCAAAATTTCAAAAAACATGGGCTATAACCCATCGTTTTTTCCATTTTTTCATTTTTGTCAAATCATCAAAAATGATGAAAAACGGCGCGCTATAGTATGCCCTACGATATGGGCTATAGCCCATGGTCCAAAATGATGAGAAACGAGGATAACTTTTTTTTCAAAATTTCAAAAAACATGGGCTATAACCCATCGTTTTTTCCATTTTTTCATTTTTGTCAAATCATCAAAAATGATGAAAAATGGCGCGCTATAGTATGCCGTACGATATAGGCTATAGCCCATGGTCCAAAATGATGAGAAACGAGGCTAACTTTTTTTTTCAAAATTTCAAAAAACATGGGCTATAACCCATCGTTTTTTCATGTTTTCATTTTTTTCAAATCCTCCAAAATGATGAAAAACGGCGTGCTATAGTATGCCGTACGACAGGGCTATTCAACTGGCGGGCCAAATGCGGCCCGCGGAGCGCCTCCTAGTGGCCCTTGGAATAATAATTGAAAAAAAAAAAAAAAAAAAAAAAACGTTTTTATTTTTATTTTTTTAGAGAGAAAGTTACAGGTATGATGTGCGTGATATATAAAGTGCTAGATTATCATAATGACAGTAATCAGGCATAGTTTTTCTATAGGGCGAGGGGGGCAGCCCCACCCCATGGGGCCCGCGACCCGCAATTTTATTTGCGCACGCATGAGACTGGACCATGGTCTTATTCAAAACTTATTTATTATCCTGCTACCCTAATAGACAGGGGGTACATGAGCACATGGCCGTTCATTCGTGCTCTATCTCCGACCAAACCACACTTCCACCACACATCTCTCTATGCAAAATAAAACCTGCACACTCCCACAAAACATATAGACTACATTGCATTCGCCAAAAATGTCTTATTTACTGTTTAAATATTACTTTTCTGACCTAATAGACAGGGGGTACATGAGCACATGGCCGTTCATTCGTGCTCTATCTCCGACCAAACCACACTTCCACCACACATCTCTCTATGCAAAATAAAACCTGCACACTCCCACAAAACATATAGACTACATTGCATTCGCCAAAAATGTCTTATTTACTGTTTAAATATTACTTTTCTGACCTAATAGACAGGGGGTACATGAGCACATGGCCGTTCATTCGTGCTCTATCTCCGACCAAACCACACTTCCACCACACATCTCTCTATGCAAAATAAAACCTGCACACTCCCACAAAACATATAGACTACATTGCATTCGCCAAAAATGTCTTATTTACTGTTTAAATATTACTTTTCTGACCTAATAGACAGGGGGTACATGAGCACATGGCCGTTCATTCGTGCTCTATCTCCGACCAAACCACACTTCCACCACACATCTCTCTATGCAAAATAAAACCTGCACACTCCCACAAAACATATAGACTACATTGCATTCGCCAAAAATGTCTTATTTACTGTTTAAATATTACTTTTCTGA
The DNA here is from genome assembly GCF_963924005.1 of Protomyctophum bolini. Taxonomy (NCBI): domain Eukaryota; kingdom Metazoa; phylum Chordata; class Actinopteri; order Myctophiformes; family Myctophidae; genus Protomyctophum; species Protomyctophum bolini. Next base: position 38,122,990 of record NC_137867.1, on the reverse strand, counting down.
CCTAATAGACAGGGGGTACATGAGCACATGGCCGTTCATTCGTGCTCTATCTCCGACCAAACCACACTTCCACCACACATCTCTCTATGCAAAATAAAACCTGCACACTCCCACAAAACATATAGACTACATTGCATTCGCCAAAAATGTCTTATTTACTGTTTAAATATTACTTTTCTGACCTAATAGACAGGGGGTACATGAGCACATGGCCGTTCATTCGTGCTCTATCTCCGACCAAACCACACTTCCACCACACATCTCTCTATGCAAAATAAAACCTGCACACTCCCACAAAACATATAGACTACATTGCATTCGCCAAAAATGTCTTATTTACTGTTTAAATATTACTTTTCTGAAAAGAAACGGAAAAGGCAACACAATGAGCAGAAAATGAACCATGTAAATATAACAAATTGATGGCACCGCAGGGAGTTGAACCCCGTTCTGGTAAACCAGTAGGGCCGTGCCAGTTTCTCCGCAGTGCCGCCCCAGTATCCATAGCTGGGGGAGAACTCGTAAGAAATCACCACGATTGGCTTTTGGTGACTAGTTTTTTAATTTTGGCGTGGTGTTAGGTATGGGTATAAGGTTTTCAAAAATGTTTTTCTTTTCTTTCATTGATAGTTTCAAGTGAAGACAGACAGGGAGAGACATGCGGCAAAGGTCGTCATGAACGGGGCTCGAACAGGTGACAGGCTGTCAGGCCAGAGCATTATGTGCATGGCATGCGCCTGGACCACTATAGGCCAGTGGAAGCCCCAGGGGACCAAAAGTTGAACTGAGGTGATGACCCGACTCCCAGCACTGCAGCCTATTTGCAAACGTAAACATATAACTTTCCCTCGTGTTTCCACTACCCTATTTTATGAAATTCATTTTTTTACTGAAAGGAAACAACATTAAACTTTAATGCAGATGCAGCTTCAAGGCGACAGAGGAGAGAATGTGAAAGTGAGAGAATTGCACGGTGCTTTTTGTGTTTTCAAATGTCAGGTCTGTTTGAAAACGCACGGTGGTGGATATGAGGTGTGTGCAGCGGAGAGAAAGGGTTTATAAATGATTGAGAGGCGATGTCTTTGTCTGCACCGGAGTGAGGATCATTTGTCTTGAAGCAACAAAACGTGGTCTTATAAGAGCTTTGCATTAAAGCTGAAGGGGGAAATACTGCATTAACACAACCACACACAAGTATGTGCATACACACGCACGACGTGTAAGCAACATTAAAAATGCTTTTTTTTTTTTTCGCACAGCTCGTCGCCACGAGGCAAAGGACAATTTGAATAGGAAACCAACGTTTTGACCTGACACAGAGGGAGTGCCTTGTCTTGTGATGACCAGGAAAATTGTTCCCACACTGTCATGTTTCTCAAATTCTACTATGCTTGCGAGGAGGTGTATATGTGTATGTATATACACACATAATGTGTAATATATTATATTACGACCTATAGTACGCCCCCCCCCCCCCACACACACACACACACACACACACATGCACGCTCGCACCTACATGTGCACAAAATAATCATGACACAAATAAACACACCACAGAGAGAGAGAGAGAGAGAGAGAGAGAGAGCAAGACAGGCAGGCAGGGCCAATGAGGCAGTTTATATCGGGATTTTGTTTCCCAGCTGCGGCCCCATGGGAGGAAGAGGTCTGCCAATAACACTTATGAGACAGAGCAAGGAAAAGTAAGTGCTTTTATTACAGCTCATCACTCATGTAATTTCTGGCAGCATTTGTGATTACAGATCAAGTGATTGACTAACTACACCATCCCCGTGACGTGAGTTATGCACCCTGCAAGTCTCCCAGCGGCCGCCGCCACCACCGCCTGCCCGCCATTGTTGGGGTAAAAGTATTCATTGTTTACTGAAGTAAAAGTATCAAAGGAGCAATGTAGGAAAAAAATATACTAGAGTAAAAGGTATCAAAGTGTACTTCAAAGTACTCGTTATGTGTCCCATTTCAAAAGTTTTCAAATATATCAGATCTACAAGGCGACGCATCGTGAGCTTATAAATCAGCTAATTTTAAATGGCCGAAATGAATATAGGGTGGTTGATGTATGTTTTGTAATAATCATAAAAATCTACAAAGTAAACTGGTAACTAAAAGTTTTCAAATCATTTATCCTCTGAGATGTAGTGGAGCAGAAGTAAAAGTGCAGAAAAATGGAAATGCACAAGTAACCCCCCCCCCACCCCCTCAAAATTGTACTTACTGTACAGTAAGTACAGTACTTGAGTAAATGTACTTGGTTACGTTACACCACTGTAATCTCTGCGCACCGTCCTGAACGCTGCCGCCCCTGCAGCAGATTCCCCGCGTCGGCCGTAACTCATCCGCTCGCTCGCCCGCTCGCCGGCCCGCTCAGCGCTAAATCAACGGCCTGGCGCCGGCAGTGGCGGCCCGGGAAGAGTTAAATAATAACTTCACCTTTTATTGTAAATCTGTCAGAAATTAAACCTGTGCCTGCCGGAGCTGTCCCACCCGCCCCGGTGGGGGTATAGTCCTCGGGACGGAGGAGGTGGGGAGCCGCATGGAGGAGATCAATAGATGCTCTGATGGAGGTATTATTGATGGATGGCAGGTGAAATGTGTAGTGTGTGTGTGTGTGTGGGGGGGGGGGGGGGTAGGGGAGAAAGAGAGAGACAGAGAGAGAGAGAATGTTTGTGTGTGTCACGTGCGTGCGTAGTAGGGGGTTATGTGTATTGATTCATGCTAGTATTTGTGAATGTAGGCCTATAGGTCTTAGGGGTTGTGTGCATGTTGTCTGTACAGAGAGAGTGTGTGCGCACGCGTGTGTGTGTGTGTGTGTGTGTGTGTGTGTGTGTGTGTGTGTGTGTGTGTGTGTGTGCGCACGTGCATGTGTGCATTGGGGGCAGGATGGTATGGTATCACCCTGGGGTTGTCTGGAGAGCACAGCTCAGGGTGTGTAATAGACAGGTCTCACCTTGAATCCATCGCACAGAGTCTGGCGGTGCACGGACGTGATGCACACAGGCAGCGCGCGTTCACTCACACACAAACGCACCCCAAAAAACTGCATCCACTGCATCCCCCACGATGCAGGGCTGTAGCGAGACCGGGTGTCAGCAGTCCACTCAGTAATGAAGACACAGATCTGTAGACATATATTGACATATTAGTGGTGTAATGTTACTTCCTTCACAGGTGTTATTATTGCTGGTGAACCAATTTTGTAGACTGGAGCATCCTCTTCCAAAACGATTCTCTTCGGCCAAAGGCATCATTTGTCTGGTATAACCGTTTAGTTTAGTTTGATATATCCATGCTTTATTCCAACTCGTAGAAGCGTGACTGGCGAGACTAAGACTTTTTGTGTCGTGTGGGTGAACAAACAATTAAAAAATAGCAGCTAGCAAGCTCACAAGATTGGCAATTTGTCATATGTTGCTTAAAGGACAACTTGTTAAAGAATGTCTGTAACTTACTTAATTTACAACATGTTGGAAGTTTGAGAGCAAGAGTGTCTGTCCTGTTGTCTGTTTTGTTTGTCTGTTCACACTTGTCATTGTTTAACTGTTTTTTGTTTTTTCATGTTTATCACACTTATGTCTTTTTTATTATACTGTATGTGGAACATTTACATTGCCTGTTATTTTTTTCATTTTTATTTAACTGAATTACTTATTATCATTGTATAATCTGAAATTGTCATACAAAAATGCCTAATAAAAACAGTATTAAAAAAAAGAAAAGGACAACTTGTTGAGGTGACAAACTGACGATCGAGCCTACTACACAGTATGGTAGCCTAGTACCTTTTAACACTCATCTTTTACTTTCTCCAATAACAACCTAAAACAACTAAATGGAGCCTCAAGTGGTTAAGGCTCCATTTAGTAGTGTATAGCAGAGCCTTTGCAGTGAGTCAATATTCACAATGACAGTGCTCTGACTGTTTGACCTGAATGGAACAGAGCCTTAATTACTAGTGTCACTGGTAACAGGAATTAACATCATGTCAACATAGCTGCCATGAAAAAGGACATTTGCATTGTACAAGCACAAACAACAACAGCAGCATTTAAGATATCAATGAGGATGATTAAGATGGTAAAGACAGAGACTGCCTTTCCCACATACTTACTTCTTACTTATTCCTGTAGGCTCCTAGGTGGAGCATAGGGCCGCAATCACACCCCGCCATCGGACTCTACATCTCTCCGACTAGGCTCTTCCTGGGGTAGTGTTCTTGCGGTTTCTGTAGCATACGAGGTTTTTACGAGTTGGGGTTGCTAGCCCCAAGCCCAACCTTCCACCATTTCTGGCTTCCAATGTGTTTGGAGTTGGTTTGTTAGTCCCCTTCCCCTAACCTATTGTCTTCCAGGCAATGGATTACAATCTCATACCACGTGAGACCAGACAGGTTTTGGGTTGTGTACAAGCTGTCCCGGCACGTCAAGCCCAACCAACTCCATGCAGCTACTGTGTAATGAAAGCTGCAAGCAGGGCAAGCATTTCATACCAGCAGCACGAGACAGTAGGACTATATATTTTTTCCGTCTCACATGGTCAGCACCAAACAATTTATTCAGGGAGTTTGTTTTCACATCCTGACCAGTTTGCACTTTACATTATTTCATTTCATATATACATTTGAATTATTTCAGGCTACAAATAACACAAAGAAACGCTAGCTCGGTTGAAGCTCTAGTCTAGTCCATTGCTGCCGTTGCATTAGAGCTATGGGACTTTCGACTTCCTGCACTCGTATGAATTGCAGACCAGCCTCTCAACTTTATCGAAAATAAAAATGTTTTCGCTACTCACCAATACAAAGACTGTTTGTGTGATGAGTGATGACAGAGCCTGCTTTCCTCGGTGGAGGGTGGACGCACTCTGAGCTAGTAGAAATACACATAAAATGCACTTTTTCACTGGAAGGAAAAATCTCAGTGGAGTAACAAAGTATTTTTCTTCTGGTGAAAAAAGATCCTTGTCGAAAGTCCCATGGCTCTAATGCTATGGACCAGACCTAGGTAGAAACATTAATTGATTTAAAAGAAGCTCATCGCTAAAAACATATACTTGCCATTTCCTGTTTTTGGTCTGATCCTCCTAAAAGCGTCACACAGGGTTCCTTTTATAGGGAGGGGAAGGTAATTGGAACATACCACTTGACAGGGGGGCACATGACATTGTGACTGGAAAGTTATCTATACAAATAGTGGTGTAGTGTAACAAACATAAATCACTGAGAATAATTACCTTGTGTATGAATATACATTACTGGTACAACGTAGCTCTGGTCCATAGCTCTAATGCTTTGCATTTAGAGCTATGTTACTCTCAACTTACGCCACTCGCATGAATGCAGACCAGCCTCTCCTCTTTGCGTAAATAAAAATAACGTTTTTGCTACTCACCAAAACAAAGGCGGGTTGTGTCATTAGAAAGCCTACTTTCCTTAGTGGAAGCACTCTGAGCCCCCCACCACACGTATAAACTGTACTTTTTGGCCAGAAAGGGATTTTTTTTCCACCGGAGGAAAAGTATTCTCTGGGCAATATCGGTAGAAGGTGCAACTAAAAGTATTTTTTTTCCGGTGGGAAAAAAATCCCCTTTTGGCCAAAAAGAACAGTTTATACGTGTGATGGGTGGCTCAGAGGCTGGTCTGCATTCATGCGAGCGGCGGAAGTTGAGAGTAACATAGCTCTAAATGAAACGCATTAGAGCTATGGACCAGAGCTAGGTACAACGCTGGTATATATTATCACATTTTTTGACAAAAAAAAATCATAATGTACAATTTAAATTATACGTATGTATTATAATGGTCTCTCTCTCCCTCTTAGGCACAGGATCCAACTTCAAAATGTGACGCATTTCTGGCCCGGACAAATTCATTCTTGTGCAGGGTTTGGGTTTGGACTGAGATACAGTTTCTGAATGGGGCAATCACAGAGAGAGAGAGAGAGAGAGAGAGAGAGAGACAGTATAATCACAAAAAATATGGAAATATATAAAATACTGATAACGTCTTTTCCAATACATCCAACCATTCAGCTATTGCTTAAATACTAAATAGACCCCGGAAGAGAGGAAATGCTATGTTGTGGTGGTCTTTACACACTTTGGCAAAAGAGAGTGCATGGAACACACAAAAGAAAACAAGGATCAAAGTCATCCCAAAGCTAGCAGACAGTGGAAACCCAATCCCTGTTCTCCGTAATGATCCTATTTTACTGAGACAGAGAGACCTTGTCATATATTATGTTATCTGCCTCCCAAATCGATTGCTCACACTCGGGAGCGAGCCTTACACATGGGACTAATATACTGCACACAGACGGAGAGACGGCCCTGAAAACACACCAGCGTGAAATGTCTTACAAGACAGTCAGAGCTGCAACGGAGGGGGCAAAGAGGAGCATTGTGTTTTTAACCGACAACAAAGATGTTATAAGTTAGGAAAATATGGAGTCTGCTGGGCTGTCCCCTAAAACAACAACCGAATCTCGGTTCCGGAGACCAACGTGGATCTGCAAAGTGGTCCTGATTCACGGTCAACACCTCAAACTAGCGAATGTAGGCGCCTTGTTCTTCCATACCAGGCAGGCAGTCAAGTGCCATTTTATTTTTTATTTTATTTGCATGGGTCATCTCGGTGTTGCTTTGCTGGAGGGGTGGCGATCAGTAACACTGATCATACGTCACGTTAGTTTTGGACGTTTCTCTGTTCTCTGCCCGGAATGTTTGATCTTCAGTTTTGAAACTATAATTATAGTTTCAGAAATACTTTTCTGTAGATTTTAAATGTTGACAAGACACAAATTCAGCAAGAATCACAGCGTTGCAAATTTCTGTGATTCAGCATGTGATCACATGAGCATTGTACAGTAAATGTATTTTCCAGTAAAACTCTTAGTCGAGGCTATCAATGTACTATGAATCAAATGTGCAGAAATGTGAGAACGCCTAGACGTATTCAAAATTGGCGTCAAAGCTAGATGAACTCCCCGGCCGGGTTCCTGGGATGATACGTTGGTCTCGTGTCCCAGCGGGTCCACTGGGGGACGGAGGGCGACGTGTGGACGCGGACACGTCCCTCCAGGAGCTACCAGAGGAGAAGACAGCTCTCCCGTGATGAGCAGGACTGTGGTCTCGGTGGTGGTGGTTCTGGAGCCGGTAGCGCAGGGCCTGGCGGTTCTGTCTCACAGAGCCGGCGGGGGCGGCAGCAGAGAGAGAGGCAGAGGAGGAGGGGGAGGTTTTGGGCCGGGGTCTCGGCGGCAGGGGGGAGAACATATTTGCTGTCTGCTGGCGTCCCTGCGGTTGCCAACCGCACTGCAGTTGTTGTGGACTTCCGTGGCGAGAAAAAGGTTTATAAATCGCAGCCTCCAGGCCGGTGCCTAGACTGGGGCTTGAATGGTGACGGGGAGGCTCACCAACCTCTGCCTCCGGGCCCGCGGGTCTCCCAGCGGGGGGTGGCGGGGGTGGTTTGGGTCTGGGAACGGTCCTCCGGAAAACACCACTATCACTTCCAGATTGGTGGACCAGCACACGCAGATCTGGGGACAGCTCCTGAACAACAGGCAACGTGTACAAGAAAGAAAGAAAGAAAGAAAGAAAGAAAGAAAGAAAGAAAGAAAGAAATACAAGATGAGGAGGGGAAAATAGAACACAAGAAGAGCAGACTGTTCAGTCTGTGCACTCGGTGACTTCTGGACGGCATCAGTTCAGTCTGGTGCTCTCTGCATAATTTAGACAATTCAGGCATTTAGCAAACGCTCTTATCCTCAGTGACTTACAAAGTGCAAGATCAGAGTAAACAACATTAACCTCAGTCAACATGTTGTTTACAGGGTAAACGTTGAGTGCAAGGAACCAACAAAGTAAGATACCAGCAGGTAAACATCAAACCTCTTATCTGGCGAAACAACATGCTATATGCTAATACAGGAATTTATGGTCAAGCAAAAAACAGACAACAGACA
>NC_137867.1:38107514-38110014 GCF_963924005.1 Protomyctophum bolini | reverse complement strand
CACTTCCTAACCATCTGTCCATTGTACCAAGACATCAGAGACACATACTTCCCACAGATTACAACCACACACGGAGATTTTGAAAACATGACCAATGACAAAAAACTCCCATATCTGCTGGGCGAAGTACAACAATGTGCAAACACAGCAGCAAGATTTGTGAGTTGCTGTGATAGGAGAAGGATATCAAATGGAACACAACCACCCTAAAGACTAATCATTGTGTATATTCCTGCACTATACCTGCATCGAGTTATCTTGGTACACAGAAGTTGATCTATTGAAGATTCTGACCTTCAAAGTACATCATTTTTGTTTTGATTGTATTGCTGTATTGTTGTTTTGTTCTTTCTGCTTTGGCAATGTAAACGTATGTTTTCTCATGCCAATAAAGCCCTTTGAATTGAATTGAATTGAATTGCATTTATTTGAAAACTGTATAGTTAGTTACTTTGTAGATTTTGTTTATGAATACAAAACATACATTCAACCTCAACCACTTCAGTTAGATCTGCTATTTTCAAAGGAGTTTTATACTTTTGAAAACGTGCGAAACGGGACATTCTGCATATATGGTTACTTTTACTTTTGTACGTTAAGCATACAATTACAATTTACAATTTAGGCATTTAGCAGACGCTCTTAATCCAGAGCGACTTACATTAAGCAAGAACAAAAAGCATGGCAATACATCACATATATCAAATTAAAAAGTAGTTATCATGAACATGCGTAAGCTGAGAACGTAACAGTGGAATAAGTATACATTTTGATACCAACACTGTTATACTTACTCAATACATTTTGAATACAGGATCTACTCGTAAGTTCTATAGTTCTACATTGCAGTATTGATTATTTTACTTAAGAATGGAGTACAATTTCACCACTGCTTCTTACTTATGCAGTGAGCTGGTAAAGGCAGGGCAGGCTGAGAACTGTTATTGCACAGTCAGGTGCAATAACACAATCAGGTGAATTTCAGGCTGTGGGCCATCCCAATGTGGAAAGTGTATTTAACCCATTCTGACCTGAGATCAGATTCATACGAGGTTTCCACGGGACACACACTGGTCTGATGAACCCATTCTGACCTGAGATCAGATTCTAAAAATGTCAGTCGTTCTTCAAATTTTTCAAAAATAGCAGACCTACAAGCTCGTATCGCGCCACTCGGTGGCGCGATATGAGCTTGTAGATCTGCTATTTTTCAATAGGTAAAGCATAACATGATGCTAACACCAAAATGGGTGCCCGGTCAGAATGGGTTAACTCTTTTCCCCCCCAAGTCCGTATATACGTACGTCGACGCTAGGTGGCGTCATATCCCAAGTCCGTATATATACGTACCCCAAACGTATACTCCCTCGTTAAAATGTTTGATGGCTACGGAAGCCTTTAACATTGGTGTGGTTCCTATAGCAACGCCCCACCGTTCCAACTATGGAATTTTCAAACCGCCATAAGTCGGATTCTTGGATCGCTGTCCTTGGTGGATTTTCTGCCATCCACATTTCGGATTAAATTTGTGCCTTTGTACCGCAACACTGCCGCCATGTAAATGCTTCTGACGAGAGGTAAAGAGTGTGTGCGTCTTCCAATGATACTAGAGTGTGTGTAGCGAGAGTGTGTTTAAAGTGAACGCGTATGCTGGCTCCTGGAACTGGGGTCCATGCTAACAGCTAGCGGTAGAGATAGAGTTAAGCTCGTCAAAACTCCTGCCTGCTCTCGTTCACTAGATAAAGGTACAATTCTGGAAAAATTCCAAGTGTGCTTGGTCGCCATTGACCTGGGTGGGAATTGCATTTTCCCCAAGTCAATGGTGTAATAATTATAGTTTATCTACCATCAGTAAATAAAGTCGATGAAGACACCCAAACACGCACGGTCAAATGTTGGAACGGTTGGTACCGCTCAAAAATAGCCAAAACGGCCAATCTGCAAGCTGACGACAGCTTGTAGATCGTCGAATATTATTATTATTTATAAAATAGAGAATTAGTGGTCGATGAAACATTTTCACTCAGGAGATTGAGTCGTCAGGCTGAACTATATAACTACAGTTCATGAAACGGCCCCGGTCAAATACGTGCGTGACCTCTTGTGCGTGAAAAACTGAAGCAAAAAGGGGCCAGTTCATGCTTGTTTTGCTCTCACGCGCCAAACAAGATCTGCACGGGGCACGGTGCCGTTGCAGAGCCTGCAGCGCGAGAGGAGGGTGACCCCGTTTCCCCCTCCGCGACCCCCTCCTTCCCCTCCCATCGCCTCGGAAGACGGAGGGGGTGCAGGGGGGAGGGGGGGACGACAGAGAGGCATGCCAAGGCTCTAGACACTTTTAAGGAAAGATTAAAGGTTTTCCCTTTTAATCAGTCATTTGGCAGCGATGTTAGCATTTCACCCCGCCGCAGCGGAGGATCAATTTTTAATGCCGTCACACGGGCGAGCGAGGCAGAGTGATTGGCAAGTGAGGAGCGATTTACAAAGGGGTCTATTTACTAAA
>NC_137867.1:38067514-38102514 GCF_963924005.1 Protomyctophum bolini | reverse complement strand
CACAGACAATAATATGGTCATTGCACAAACCGGCCGGGCCACCAAGTGTGTTGATTTCTAACAAAGGAGGGGGGGGGGGGGGGGGACCCGGGGGAGAGAGAGAGAGAGAGAGAGAGAGAGAGAGAGAGAGAGTGAGAGATTCGGTGACCTTTTCGCCCAACTGCAGGTCTACTGTCTTCCTAACACGACACTACAGGTTGAAAATACAGCCGTGACTTCTCAATCTATATCCTTTCCACCTTCTGTCTAACGGGGAGATCCATCGACCCATCCTCCCTTCTCCCTTCTCCATCCAAGCATCCTATCCTGCCATGAACCCTTGCTGATCTGTCTTCATTCATTCATTCATTCATTCATTGATCTCCTGGTTCTGACCTCCTTCTATCTGATAAAAAAACATGCAATCTCTGCCTCTACCAATATAATATATATATATATGTCTGTGGAAATGTAAATTCAAAGTTGGAGGACATCTGATCCGCTTATCTGATAAAAAAAAACATGCAATCTCTGCCTCTACCAATATAATATATATATATATATATATATATATATATATATATATATATATATATATATATATATAATATGTCTGTGGAAATGTAAATTCAAAGTTGGGGCTATAGGACATCTGAGAAAACATCTGCTAAGAAAGGAATATACAATCTGCATGCTCTGTACTGTAGTATAGTCTTATAGGAGTCTTGTTTAATAAAGTTTCAGGATCTGCAGCAGCAGTCTACCAAACAGACGCATTTGGGCACCCAGACCTTCGTCAGTGTTATAGCATTACAAACCGCCTCCTATAAGAAAGCTACTTAACCTACGTAGGTCACTGCTTTGAAAACCAATCCTGATGCTGTCACAACATCCAGGACTGGCCTAAAGTCTTTGCGTTCGTTCTGCAATGCAATTGTTTCTTGAATCTCAGAATAGTTTCTGTTTAGTTGAATTTAGATGTCATCAGACGGGCCCCGCTCGTAATTCCAACGGTTCATTAGTTCGACAATGTGGTTCCGCGTGCGGTTGGGGTCAGACTAATGACGCTGACCCGTCACCAGACATATCGATCGGTACAGGAACTTTCCTGTCTGATTCACTGGACCCTAATTCACTCCTGTCTCTTGGTTCTGATTCTCTGCAGCTCGTCGTTGTCCATTGATCTTTCCCGTTGACATGGATTAAAACCGGGTGTGAACGCAAGAATTCTCATCCTGATCATTTCTGCGCCGCGCTCGCGGGTTACTTCTCTAGCATGTTCTGAGCCAGTGATCGTTACAAATTTCATCTTTCCTTCTTTTCCCTTCCTCGGCTTAGGAACCATAACGTGCAACGTTCCGCTTTTCAGCCGACAACGTTGAGGGCTTTCAAAAGACCAGCTTCCACTTTGGAAGTGTCAGAGAAGTAGGCAGGGTGCTGAACTCCCTTTACCAACCCCCCTCCACCTCTAAAGCGTAAGGAGATCACATTTTTACCACAACCTCCCCCCCCCCCTCCCTCTCTCTCTCTCACACACACGCACGCACGCACGCACGCACGCACGCACAAACGCACGCACACGCCTTAACACCAACATAAGAGGACAAGTGTGGGAGCTAGCGTTAAGCACCGGTGATCAAACACAGGCGTCTGCTGGGTTGCGTTGGGCTCCGGGGTGGATAGCCTAATAGGATTGGAAGCCCCCAGGTGAGCCAAAGGACACCTCCAATCAACGTGATTAGCAAAACGGGGGTAAGGTAGGCCTGTATAGAGCGTCGCAGTCCCGCCCCCTTTCATGACGACGCCAGGCCCAGGAAATGAATCCCAATGCATTTTTCCAAAAGTATAAGACCTTTTAAGCGTCGTACGAAGCCAACTCGAGTCGTGACAAATCATGACAACAAACACAATATTTTGGACCAAACAAATAATTACAAAGAAGAAAAACCAGAAAAAAAGTGCCGTTTTTTTCTACTTTTCTACTTTTGGCCCAAAACATTGTGTTTATTGTCATGATAAGAGTTGTCTTTGTCCGCGGCTTTTCCGGGTCTCTCGAGGGGGCGGGACTGCGACCCTCTATACCACCGACTGACAGTGGTGGAAAAAGTATACTCACGTTTCTTACGTATAAGTACAAGTATCAATACAGCAATGCCTACTCTGCTACAAGTAAAAGTCCGGAATTCAAAATTGACTTGAGTGAAAGTACAAAAGTACTTGCATCAAAATGTACTTAAAGTACCAAAAGTAGAAAGTAGTCATTATGCAGAATGTCCAATTTCACAAAACGTATCAGAAATATCACCAAGCTCACAATGCGTCGCATCGCGACACATCGTGATCTTGTAGATCGGCTATTTTCAAAAGGCCAAAATGAATATAGGGCTGAAGTGGGTAATGTATGTTTGTAATAATTAATCGATAGACAAAGTAATTAAGTTTTAAAATAATTGTATAGGAGTAAACGTAGGCTATACAATATTTACCTCTGATGTAGTGGAGCGGAAGTAAGAGTAAAGTACAGATACCTCAACATTGTACTTAAGTACACTACTTGAGTAAATGTACTTACTTTCCACCACTGCCGACTGCAGCGGTGTGGAGGTATCACGAGGCGCCGTGCGGCAGAGCATCGAGGGTGAAGTATAGTATGTATATATAGTATATATATATATACTTATATACTTTATATATTATATACTTTATATATACTTTATATATACTTTGATGAATAACATCATCAAAGTTTTTCCCCTCCTCCACACCATATCGGATTGATGCTTTAGTTAAAACTGGTGTGCAGGTTTGACGATTTGCTTAAATGTTGTTCACTCACGCATGCAATGTTAAGCAAAATGTGAAGCAAATACATATTGCAGTTCATGCATTTACGATCATGCACATGCGTACACACACACACACACACACACACACACACACACACACACACACACACACACACACACACACACACACACACACACACACACACACACACACACACACACACACACACACACACACACACACACACACACACACACACACACACACACACACACACGCAGAGAGAGAGAGAGAGAGAGCTTCTTTTTTATGAACTCATCACTCCCCCAAAAAACAATTACCCGCGATTGAGCTCCTCACTGACTAAGCAAAAGTCATCCAGCGTGGAAAACACACAATATAATTAGCACACATCACGCTGCTAGAAACCCACTGTGCATTAATGATGCTTCCCTCTGAAGTAAATTATGGTTTGATGAGCGAGGAGGCAAGGGAGGGAGGGGGTAGGAGGGAGGGTGTAGGAGGGAGGGAGGGAGGGTGTAGGAGGGAGGGAGGGTGTAGGAGGGAGGGAGGGGGTAGGAGGGAGGGAGGGAGGGGGTAGGAGGGAGGGAGGGAGGGTGTAGGAGGGAGGGAGGGAGGGTGTAGGAGGGAGGGAGGGGGTAGGAGGGAGGGAGGGTGTAGGAGGGAGTGGAGACATCATTCAGGGGCAGCGGTGGACAAAGTATATACTTAAGCAAGTAAATACTCAAGTAGTACAAATTATGGAACTACATTTTCTGAAATGTTCTGTTACTTCACAATACTTAATAGCATTTAATTCAGAATATACCTGAGATGTAGTGGAGTAGAAGTATGTTGTATCTTGCCCTGTAACCCTAAAAATCTAATCCTAACCCTAAAAAATTACATAACATAAAAAAAGAAACTACAAAACTGCTTTAAAAGCAGTAAAAAATAACTGAAACCGAGTATAATATGAAGTCATAATAAAATAAGAAAACAAAAATAACAAAAAGTGTAATAAAACAAAAAAAGAAAAAAAAAATCTAAACTCTAATAACCTTGCTCCCTTCAATGTTTTGGTTTCACTGAAGTACCGTAAGCTGAGAGATCTCTGCAGCACAGAGAGAAAGACGAAGCAATTAAGAGAACGATGGAGATTCTACTCACTTGCGGCGAGGGCCATGATGTGCCAGGTACCGCAAGCCACCGCACACACCTGCAAATCAAAGGGAGAAACTTAGAAAGAATGTTGGATCACTCCAGTGGAAGGAAGTGTGTCTACTCTGATGGGACCAACATAATATTTTTTTGTAAATTAACGCCCTACTTGATCAATGTTCATACTACAGCGTCACAGAAAAGCTGCGTTAGAGCTTGTGGATCTGCTATACTTTTGCAGTAACAGTTTTGGTTATATGATGTTTCCATCCGACAGACACTAAATGGGCATCGTTATGCAAGTTCACGTCCCAGTTATTGTTTGATTTCACCTTTCGATATCTTTCAATTGTGTGAACTTTCAATATTTATAATTGTGAATGTGTAACGAAAGTGAACTTCAAACACACTGTTTGAATACTGAAAACAACTGTAAATAAACCAAATATTTAAAGTTCCCCCCAAAATGAATAAGTTCACATTACTTTCATCTTGTAAAAGGAGCTGCTGTGAGCATTACCTTTTCAAAAATAGAACCTCCTACCCCCAATCACTACCCACTTTCCAAACTAAATGCACAGATTACTTTTCAAAGCAAAAAAACCCCCAACAACAACTATGTGAGCAAGATGTATCACCACATAAACGATTGTGCAGAAAGCGGGTTTATCGCAGCCAACTGCTACATAATACTACATTATATTGTAGGCTATTGTATCATGCGATGCAATGGCAATCTTCCACAGGAAGCGTCGCAGGCAGCAGCTGTGTTTATTTTCCCTCGTCATTATCTGCGTGAATGAACACAGCAAAGTTTTGAGAGGAATTACTCTGATGTGTTCAGAGACGTGAGGTCTCACTGTTTTGACTCCGACACGCATGTCTGATTGGAACATTCACTCGAGCTGCGATGCGCCATCATGTGACCTTGAGTACAAACAAGTCTGTCTCACTCTAGAAAGTTGCGTTCTTAGCTGGTCTCATGATGAGGACTACATTCTTCCCAAGGACGCAAGTCTGTTCGGTCCTTGCGTTCCGTGTTGAGAAACGGACACAAACTATATACTGTACTTTATATTCACCACCTTGCAACGGTGATCGGTGCGATGAAAACCTCACTAACTGTCATGTTGTAGTCGATGGTTGTATAGTCGACATGCGTCCGGAACCAACGGCTGGAATCCAAGGGTGCCGGCATTATGTCAAATAATGAATACTAAATAATTTCCTCGTGACCAAGGACATCGTAACTTTAGGGCCTACCCAATAAAACCCTTGATGCGAGCTACGAGTACCGGTATGTACATCTGCAATTTCTTTTTACATTTTTGAAAAATCATTATATGGTCCTTGTTCCACACCTCTCTGACCAGCTTAGAGACAGGCTGTGGGCTCACCTCTCTGACCAGCTTAGAGACAGGCTGTGGGCTCACCTCTCTGACCAGCTTAGAGACAGGCTGTGGGCTCCAGACCCTCTGGGAGCTAGGAGGCACATCCTGGGACACGATGGGGATGCGACCCCATAGGAACAACTCTCCACCTGCTGAGGACACCAACAGAAAAGAGACACACAGAAATATCTACAAAGTTTGTTTTGTCTGTTGAGAACCTTGCACTTCCTTAAATTACTGATTGATTGATTGATTGATTGACCGAGTATTATGTCAATACAATTTATAAATATAATATGATATTATGTTTCTTTAAGTGAGCTTTCACTGTGACACTTTAATGTAGGTAGGCTATTGTATAATAAGATTCAAGATTCAAGATAAGATTCAAGATTCAATAATTTATTTGCCATGTCAACAAGTTGATAGGAATTTGTCTTGGTTCATACTCAACATATACAGACAACCATAGATACACAAACAAGAAGGACAATACAATACAAAAACCAGCAGCATAGGAGTATACTACGTTAGCTCCATTGATTTAAGCCGGAATACACACTCTATTCATGTATCATAAGTGCATAACATGCTATGAGCACGCGGCCCCACCCATCTGACCACTTAACGCGGCCGCCGTGTCAAGTGGTCAGATAGGCGGCGGACGAACGCTTTTGAGATTTTCAAGTGCAAGGAAGGCCCCGATCCGGAAAAGGTCGAGAACCACTTAACACACTTTTCCTGTGGTTCCACACTGGAGCGACAATGGTACCAAAGGAGGTGTTTTTCTGTCCTTCGGGGAACGACTTAGTGGTCTGTATCCATACCAATGATAATATGTCTGATCTCTGAATTATAGAAAGACACCTTGACCCTAATTACAGACAGTTAAAAGGGCGCCGTCAATTAGCTAGTGTCAGACCAGCTGATCCAGATGGAATATAGCGACGTACGGCACGCATTGGACTGTGCAGAGGACTTCTCTCTCTATCTCCCTCTCTCTCTCTCTCTCTCTCTCAATGCTGAGCCAAGCAAAAGGCACATATTCTACACAGCAACCACTCAACAATCAAAGACACACACACACACACACACACACACACACACACACACACACACACACACACGCGTACATATACGTTACACACTCAAGCATTCACTCACTCGTGGCCCTGCCTATTTAAACCTGCCACTAATAAATTTATATTTACCGCCTCGCATTGAGGACTTTTAAATTATGGCGTACAATAAACCTGGCACGCACATCTGAAAAGCTCTTTCAGTGGGGATGTTAAAGCAATATAGTAAGCAATTTTCCAAAGTGGATTACAAATTTCACATCCAGGTTTTATTGCACATTACGATAACTTAACCACATCTAAATGTTCCGCATAAATGGGAAATATGCGCTGCTTAATATGCTATTTTTCATTTTTTAAGAAGCGCCATGCGAGCACTTGCCAAAGCGAGCGAGGGAGCACGCTGGTTTGCGTGGCGGTTGGTGGGGGAGTCAATAATCTTTATGAGGTGCATTTTAATTACAAGGAGATAACAGAGTATCCTCCTCACGGCGAGCACACATCAATCTCTATCCAGCATCAATCTGCGCCCAGCACTACTGCGCCTGAAAACACACGCGCGCACACACACACGCGCGCGCACGTAGATGTCCTCTCAGACATGATTGATCCATCAATCAGTAGTATAGCATTTTCATCTCACAGAGCGCAAACCTAAAAATATATATTTTAAACAAGCAATGCAAAACACACCCATCTACACACACGCACGTGCGCGTACGCACACAGCCACACACACACCATTGCAGGCATGCGTGTAGAAACAAGCTGAGGCATGCGCACACACGCACACGCACACACACACACACACACACACACACACACACACACACACAGGGTGTTGGCAGGGAAATCCAGCTAAAAAAGGTTAAGCCTGATGTTTTCACTGCGAACGAGGGCCTGTGAAAGGTCAGATCAATCATGTGCTAAGCATGCCTCGTAAGCAATCCATAAAGAGCTTGTTTTAAATAATAACATTTTATAGATCACCTAAAGACATAACTGCACTCAGCAGTGGGCTATCTCCCACCCCCCCCCCCCCCCCCCCCCCCCCTCTCTCTCTCTCTCTCTTTCTCCTCCAACAACACAGCTACACCTCTTAAACGCACCGAGAATTCAAATGGGACCAAACTCAATATGTTGACTGCAGCTCACTTAATGAACCGGTGGCATTTCCAGCAAACGCCTACACACATTTACACACACATATACACCCACTCTGACTCACACATGCACACACAGACACACACACACACGTGCACAGAACACACCGTGCCAGCAGACGTCTGTGTCGAACAATAGGCAAATGTTTTAGCAGAACCTTGCGCTGCAGCAGCGAGCCTAGTAAAACGTGTCTGCGGACCTGAAACAAGCACAATGACTTTTCTCTTTAAGTGGCTGTTGTTACAATTGTAGTGTAACCACTTTAATACCATCAGGCAGGCAGGCAGACGCCGACAGTGCGCACGGCAGCCCATTGTGACACCTTAGTAATGGTGTAAAGGCATTAGAACGTTGCATTAGAAATGTCTGCTGACAGTTCATTGACTCGCCGTGAAAGCACCGACGAGACAAAAGCGGATGGCGGGCGAGGAGAAGAAGTCGTGCCGTTTACAAACGGAATCCGATGAAAAGGGCAAAAGCAGTATAATGGAAGCGCCCACTTTTCATTTAATGGGACGGTGTTTGGACTATCAGATTCTCAGCTCTTTAGGTAATGCTGAAAAGCAATAAAAGTGGAGCACGTTTTTTCTGCAAGGTCAACTCCTCGCTCAACGTTAAGTGGTGAGTTTTGTCTGACGGCTGATGTAACAGCGGACGTTCTCTACATCTTAATGCATGTACTGGCTGATGTATTACAGTGTACTTTGCACGCACAAAGTACACTGTGATGGAGTACTATGTATCTATTTTTCGGGCCAAAGCAATTTCCTCGTATTCATTTTATAAGGAAGGGTTTCTGATCAATAGGGTAGACCCAAACCACACCAATGGGTCACCATGCAACTCCTTGCAACCAAACGGTTGTGAATAGACACATGTAGACGCATGTAGAGACGCATGTAATTGCAAGCAACCACAGTGCAAGTCCGCCGTATACGCGAACTACACGACCGCCTATAGGGCCCCGGGAGACCGCCTAGGGCAGTGAAGTTTTCATGTTTTTACTTATTTTGAATCCTCTTTTTTTACCTAAAGGGGCCCCAGGAGACCCTTTCAGGGCCTACCGCGCGGTCCAATGTCCCCGAAGGGCCCCTGAGATACAAGGGCCCCTGGACCACGGCCCCACCGGCCGTCTAATTTAGCCCTCCTGAAGGTGTCCTTGGCCTGAAAAAACATTGAAGACGTGCGTCTTGTCCAGCCTGATGAGTAAGTATAGGTTGAGAAACAAACTGCTCATGCACTGCTTTCATCCAGCCAGAGACAGCTGGAGATCAGTGGGTTAAATGAGGGGACTCTTCAATGCAGAAACATGAAACAGTGAAATGCATCACGTGTATTATTATTATACACCAGTAAAGCTGGATATGCGGGGTTGCCCCCGTTTCTTCTCCTGGTTTCAGAGAGTTGCATTGAGAGCTAATGAGGTTGAATCTGCTCTCCGCGTGGTGCCATTCGAGGACACAGACTCCTTGTTGTGTTAATTAAAGTTGAATGATAGAGATGAAATGAAAAATGAGCATGGCCCAAAGCCGCGGCGAGGGACGCAGTTGGAAAAATATAGTTTCAAGTCTAATACATTGTTTTATATACGGCACTTTGTTGAGTAAATGCCTTTTTACGAATTAAAAATGTTTTCCTTTTTCCAGCAATCGTATACAATTATTTCGTTGTCTAACAGAAACAAATCAGAACAAATCCATTACGAAACGTATTGCCACTATTATGGCTTAACACGTCTGCGTCATAATGTGGGGTCCCTTTTATGCCCATATGGAGATCCCTGATGATCAGTATATGGCAATATATTGGAAAAATATGGTTCTGGTCTCCTGCATCTTACTGCTACACTGTAGCTATAGTCTCCTGCATCTTACCGATACACTGTGGCCACAATCTCCTGCATCTTACCGGTGACTGCTGCACTGTAGCTATCCCCCGCATCTATCTTCTTGACTCTGGTCGCGAGCTGGGAGCAGCCGAGGAGACGAGGCGTGGAGATGTGGGTCCTGCTCTCTCCGTGTCCGAGCTGTCCCTGGAAAACAGAGCGACAGCAGAAAGAAAGCTCTCAGGACTGTGTCAGACTTGACCGCTGAGATTCTCAAGTGAAATGACACGTCTCACCATTTACAAGTGAACAGTATAGACAACACGAGGTAAGATAGGTAGTCATCTACAATCATATAGGCAACCCAATAACCTATCATCAGTCTATACAAGTGGTTCATCTACAATCATATAGGCAACCCAATAACCTATCATCAGTCTATACAAGTTGTTCCCAAACTTTGTCATGTCAAGGACCCCCAAATTGACACTTATTAACATGCATTAATAATAATTTATTATTTGTATAGCACCTTTCATGAAATGAAATGCAGCTCAAAGTGCTTTACAGAGCAATGGAGAAAAAAAGAAAAGAAAAGCAAGGCATAAACATAAAAAATAACAAGAGCAGTAATGCAATACAGTGAGGGCATGAATAACAAAAAATAAAAGATCAATTAAAAGCAAGTGTGTAGAAGTGGGTCTTGAGCTGTGATTTAAAATGTCTGTCGAAGGTACAGTGGGAGTTGACATGCATTAGTCTACGGACCCCCATGTAATGGCATTTCTATCTCTGAGACCCCAATTTATATTGTAAAATCAATGTTAATTTAACTCTAAGAGTAACACTCTCAGAGTTACATACCCATAAGGTTCCATTTGGTTCCTAATTATCATTTAGCTGGGGATCCCCTGGAACTCTCTCTCTAGGGGTCCCCGGACCCCACTTTGGGAACCACTGGTCTATAATTAATATCACATAATCACACTTGTGTGAAGTGAGGGGCGCCCACTGTGGCTGCCACATGACATCACTGCTACTGTGGAAAGTCCTTGTGCATTCAGGGTAAACGTCTGTGAAGAATGTGCAGAGAATGTCTGAAAAGTGCAAACTGACTGTGAAAAGGTGGACCAAGTAATCAAATGGCAGGTAGGGCCGGGCCTTCATTTCCTGGCCTATTGATAACTCTAGTTTTCGCCGGCTGCCGGGCGCAGCTGCACTAATAACTTCAGGGCAGGCCCGTGGAGGGGTCAGAATAGATTTTGGACTTAGACTGTTATTCGTCTATATAGGCTAGTAGGCTACTCAGGAATGTAAGAACAGGTTCTGACGTATATCCATATACTAATATTGATGACATCAGGGATCTTATATGGGCTTAATTGCGACAGGAGGTCACATTTACTATGATTTTGAGTGACTGACGGAAAAAAAAAACGCACGATTCCAGAGTTAACTGCTACCTTTGGTCGCAATAAAAATAATGCTGCATGCTGTATTAAATTGTAGCATAGCATAAATCTATTGGACTGTAGCGTGAGACTGTATTGTTCTGTAGAATTACGGTATTGTACTGTAGAATGAGACTGTGTTGTATTCCAGTTACATTTTGTTGTGAACAGTTTGACTCTGCTCTCTCCTGTAGGGATAAAGGGTGTGCTCTCATGCACACTGGCATATGTTTGAGACAAAGCACAGTGTGTGTGTGTGTGTGTGCGTGTGCTACACACTAACATAGGAATTTAATTGTGCATTGCTGTGTCCCAGTGTGTGAATGTTCTGCCATATTGAAAGTATTGTGTGTGTGTGTGTGTGTGTGTGTGTGTGTGTGTGTGTGTGTGTGTGTGTGTGTGTGTGTGTGTGTGTGTACATGTGTGTGTGTGTGTGTGTGCATATGTTTGTATGAGTGTGTGCAGGTGGGTGTCTAAGTGTGGGCTTCCGTGCGCTCGCGTGTGCGTCCGTGTAAATGTGTGTGCGCGCGCGCGTGCGTGTGTGTGTGTATGAACGCTGTCAGGTGCGGGTCCCTGCTGTGCAGAGTGCATGTGGAACCATCTGTGTGTGCGGGCTCAGTGGGTGTTGGTGGTGTGTGTGTACGTGCGCGCTGGCTCAGGGCTCAGTGTGGGGTGTTGTGATCGTGAGGGGTCTGACTCTCTCTCTCACACACACACACACACACACACACACACACACACACACAGCTGGCAGACTGACTACCAGCACAACTGGACCCAGCCAAGCAGAACACACTGATCTGGGAGACAGACGCTCTGGTTACAATGTCAGACACACCGGGGAACCTCTGGGCACATGCACGTGATGTGCGCACGCGCGCGCGTGTGTGTGTGTCTGCGTGTGTGCTGCATGTACACGCTCACAACCACAGCCATGCACAAACAATGGAATGTGTCTGTCTCAGAGACTGATGTTTGCCATATCACCACATTGCGTTCATGTTCACTATAGTGCGTCCAACAGTGTGGTTGTCTAGCTCGGCGGTTCTCCCACGTTTTCCACTCCAAGGACCGCCGTGACTCTGAGCGAACGGAACCACGTGACCCGTACGGGTTACAGACCTATAAAGGTCCATTAGGAGCGCCGTTCAAGGAACCCTGAGGCCTGAGACTCCCACTTTGAGAGAATATTGGTCTAGAACAAGGTGTGTGCATGCGTGCGTGTGTGCGCGTGTAAATCTATGTAAAGAGCTATGGATAGATAGAAGTGCTAGATATAAGTGCACCAATGTACCATTTATCTTTCCAGACCTTCTAGGCTTGTGCACGATCAAAAAAAGAATACTCTCTGATGATATACCAAAACAAAAAACACACCGAAAGGTCAAAAAAGGACAATGGGCCTCCTCAATGCTCTTCGCCCACTCACACCACTGCAGTTACAGTACACACGCACGCACGCGCACACACACACACACACACACGTCCCTCTCCTCTCCCGCACACAAAGAGAGGCCTATATACTCATAGTAATGATCTGCCAGCAACAATATGATTAGTGGAGCGCAGAATCAATTAATGCAGCAGAGGAATCAATAGATGCCTCTCAGCATATGTGTCCTGCAGTTAATTAATAAACAAAAAGGGGCATTAAGCAGCGGAGCGTCGGACCGCGTCGCAGAGAGAAAGACTGTCATCAGTCAGGACCTCTGCACCGCCGATGCCATCAGTGGGGAAGGGCAGAGGGAACGCGCGCACACACACGGGTAGGAAATGTGTGTGTGCGCGGCGAGTAACAAAAAAACACCCACGCGCGGCACTGATGAATGCATGCTCATGCCTAGTGGACGATGTGTGTGCGTGTGTGTGTGTGTGCGTGCGTGCGTGCATGCATGCCTGCGTGGCAGCAGAGACAGACGTGCACACGTGGCATATACAACACAAACATGATGCAAATAAGGAACAAATTGTTGCCCTCAAAGACACTGTCTGTTCTTCTCTTTTTTATTGCATATGCCATACACGTGTGTGTGCACACACACACACATGCACTCACGCACAGAATACAGATGCGCACACACAAGCACGTCCACACTGCAGAGAGAGAGAGAGAGGGAGGGAGCGAGGGAGGACCTGTTGCTAACGGAATCCCGATATCAATACAGTTCCGTTTGTTTCCCTGCAGCTAGCTAGCGAGCTGCAGCGGCGCTTCCAGGCCGTGTTAGCGTGCATTTGGAACGGGGCCCGGGGTTCGATGAGGCCTAAACAGCGGCTGGAACGCAGCCCGGTGGGTTTCCACCATTATTATTCACCTTGATGAGTTAGCCTGCTCATTACGGAGAGGATTGCAATCGACAGGCCAAACGACCACATTGATCTGCTGGGGATAACCATGCAGATACATAAACATGTCATCATGCACTGACAGCAGCACACGGCAGCAAGCTATACTGCCTGGTGTGTGTGCGCGTGCATGGTGTACATGCATGGGTCAAAGCCTAAGGCATTATAAAACGAGTTAGTCAAATATTGTATTAGTTGAACTATGTCATTAATGTAACTTAGAGTTTGGTGTGGAAATATAATAAAAAAGTCTCCCCACCTTCTGTTTTAGCCTATAGAACTGGATGTCTAGAACTTAGGGTCATGTGATCAGTGACATCACGCTGGTGTACTCTTTGGCCTGCAGAGTACACTGACGTGATGTCACTGATCACATGACCCCAAGAGTATTTATGCATCATCCAAAGGTCAAGGTGGCGTCCACCACAACGTGTCAGAACTTTGATCTCGGTGGAGGCTTAAAGATATTTTTGAAATCTTTAAGAAGTCAAATGCAACCATTTGGAAAATTGTAGAACCTGATCTCATCAAACCCTGGATAGCCATACATGCAGAAGGCTGGATCATCACCTAGATCTGCATATATGGAGCCGGCCAGCAACTCTACATCTGACCTCAAACCTCAAACCCTTAGATCTCCATATATGGAGCTGACCTGTTCTGACATTCCATATGTTGATCCTTCTCCATCCATCCTTCCTCTTTGATGCCCTTTTGATACCTGTCCATTCAAACTCTAGACGCCCCAAAGTTATTAGCGCAGCCACGCCCGGCAGCCAGGACTAGAGTTCTCAACAGGCCCGAAAATTAAGGCCCGGTCCTACCTGGGCCCTAACTGGGCCCTAACTGGGCTGGCCTGAGGCCCCGCCTGGCCTTACTAAGTAGCACACATTTTACGCCCCACCCAGCCCAAAAAGTAAATAAAAAGGTCCATATATAATGGGCCTTCCCAGACCTGTAGACCATGTAAGTTAGCTATTATTAGCAATGACATCTGTGCCTTTCCTGTGTGTCAGCCTGGCTGCTGTTGCTGCTACATGACACCTAGGATTTCCCTCTGGTTTTAAATATCAAAATATTTAGATATGGAATTTTCGCTTATTAGGAAGGACAATTAATCACTGAAGCCCAATTTTATACTTTGTGTACGATGAAGTTAGGAGATGTTGGGAGCTGGTAGAATAGAATACTCGCACATTGCTATAGGCCTATTTACCAACCAGTTTAGACTTTCTTATGACAAGCCGACAACAGGGATGCCAGGTTGAATGAGGCGAACCACTTGTACCCCATTCACCAAAAATAGCAGATCTACAAGATCACAATGCACATCGTGAGTTTGTGGAGAATTGCCGTAGGCGGAAATAAGTGGTCAACAGTTAACGCAAGTCCGGTTCTCAAAAGCTAGAGTTTAAGTAGAGCCTATAGTTAATGTCCTTTGTCAATGCAACATGAACACAGACGCTCTCAACACGAATCGAGCAACAGATAACACTGTTTGGATCCTTCGCTCTCGGAGGATGCTAACTTCCTATCCGGGGCTGTTTCACAGTCTCCATGTTAATTCCTGAGCCTGCATGTGGCGTCGCATTTCAAATTCCTTCTCGTGCGATACGACGCCGACTGTCCGTCCGTCTTTTTGGCCTGGAAAGACGGGACACACTGAGATTTCTATCTGCGATGCTATTACCAGCCATAATGGGGTTAGAGAGGCGTCTTGAGTTTACCTTAGTGTGATAGCAGGAGAAAAAATAGGTTCAAGACCTTTTGCTTTTGTACTTCTTGTGTTCTTTTATTTAGTACCCACAGATACGTGTAAGAAAGCCCACGAGAGAGACGAAGCCCTTTATATCAGCTGAGCGAAGACAAGAGAGAAAGAAGGAGTTCAAGATGGCTCCTCATTTGCTTTCTCCTGCATGCCCTCCCAAAAAAGGTGTTATCTTTTGGGAGGTGGAACCTTTCCCCTTTTTCTTTTTCTTTTTGTGGGTTGCGCGTGTTGACGGGGAACGGTGTTGGTGTGGCACGCGGCGGCTGGCTGCTGATTACAGCGGGAGGGGGAGGGGGTCTTAATCAGGTGGCGCGGGTTCTTCTGGGGGCCCCTGGGGGCCCGGTGGTGCGCTACTTCCTGTCAGACTGCACAGAGAAACAATCAATCATCCAAACGGCTCCGACATACACACGGAGGGAGGACAGAGAGAGAGAGAGGAGGAGAAGTGAGTGGGAGTGGGAAGATAGAGGAGAGAGGTGGAGAGACGGAAATGGGAGTGGGGGGTGGGGGCGTGTTGGGGGGGGGTGTCGCGGCGAGAATAGCCGACCTACAAGCTCACGACGTGGCGCGGACGTGGCACGGACGAGCTTGTAGCTCAGCTACTCCTTGACGTTATCGGAGTGCGACGCCATCGCGCATAAATTAGCCTTAAAGGGATAGTTCACCCCCAAAATGACCGTTCTTTTTTGGATCAATTAGTCATCCCAAGGAGAATTAAATTCATGGATATTTTTAAGCCAATAATGACCTGCAGCAGTGGTTCGCTATGCAGAGTCTCCTGTGTGTCTCCTACCGGAAGCGTGCAGCCTCTGCACAGGCAGCCGGTTATCAAATTATTGGCTTAGGAATGTGACAAAAACACACAAAAAAACGAAGGCTTCATGAGGTGTGTAATTGATAATAAATAAGTCATTTTGTGGGTGAACTCCTTTAACAGTAAAACTAACAGAGGAGAGAGAGAGAGACTGAGAGAGAGAGACTGAGAGAGAGAGAGAGAGAGAGAGACAGAGAGACGGACGGAGCAAGACAGACAGCGGCCCAGAGGACACCGTCTCGAGGACGACAGAAGGACAGACGTGAGAGGACGGCGGTAGGAGTGTCCAGTGAGTCAACACGATGATGATGAGACACGCATGGCGCCGCTGTCCGTCCGTCCGGCCGGCGATGACGAGGACACTCAAGGTCACTTCATGGAGACCGGGCGAGCTGGTGGTAACTGCTGACGTCTTAACGTCTACACCGTCTGTCCCTCCTCGGCACGTACGTCTCCATCTCGCCGTCCGTCCTGCCAAGAGGCTCGTCCTCCCCCTCGTCATGTCGTAAAAAGTCATCTCTTTCAGCTGCGCCCTCCCCCCCCCCCCACGACCTCACAGATAACCAGGAAGTTTTTGAAAAAAGCCAGGGGAGAGAGAGAGAGAGAGAGAGAGAGAGAGAGAGGAAGAGAGGGATTGAGTGGGGTCTAGTTTTCAGAAGTCCCCGGCTTCTCTCCGAGCGCCGTGTGTAATGATGCTGCTCTTTAAAGCAAAGTCTTAAATGAAAGGCCAGAACAATCCTCCGTGACAGGTGAGATTCCTTATCTGACAAGGAGAGGAGAGGCAGCACAGGGCCAACGCGCGCGCACGCACGCATACACACACACACAGCTACACGTACAACATTCAGCTGTGCACTTAAAAACATATAAGCACACGCACACACACACACCCCTACGCAGCGGATTCCACGCTGAGGATTTCCTGCTCTGTCTGTGTGGATCTGGGGTGGTGGAAGTGGACAAACTGCAGGCCCCATAAAGGTGATTTATGGAATCTGAAAACATGTGCGTTCTTCTTGGCAAACCATGAAGGACATTAAAGTGCTCAACGGGAGGGCCTCTCTCCGACACGCACATGCGCGCACGCGCGCACACACACGCACATACACCAAAACCCTTTTAGTCTGCAGCTTATATAGAACCAACCATGCCCTTCACAATGCAAGGAGCAGGCAAGGGCATGCATGCATATGCGTGCGTGCATGCATATGCGTGCGTGCGTGGGTGTGTGCGTGGGTGTGTTAGAAAGATGAGGAGTGCCTTCACGGAGTCCAGTGCTGTTGTAACAAGTCTGATGCGCTCCTGCAGCCTGATGAGGCCAAGCGTTGGAAAAATGTTTGTCTCACCTCTTGGCCCGTTCCCCAGGAGAACACCATCCCACCATCTGAGAGAGAGAGAGAGAGAGAGAGAGAGAGAGAGAGAGAGAGAGAGAGAGAGAGAGAGAGAGAGAGAGAGAGAGAGAGAGAGAGAGCGGGGGGGGATTGATTGATCGACAGGCAGAGAGAGAGAGAGAGAGAGAGAGAGGGGGAGAAAGACAGACAGAAATGAGACAATGAACCTCAAAAAATAAGAAAAAATAAGTCGGGGAGAGAGAAGCAACAAACAAAAGCCAGGGGTTAAACAACAATCGGGAGAAAAAAAGGGAGAGTGGTGGTGGGGTGGGGAGCGGCTGCCGGTGTCTATGGTGGGGTGGGGTGCAGGTTCGGGGGAGGTGGGGTTGCATGGAGGAGTATAATAGTGTGTGGTGGTGGGTGGGGGGGATCGGGGGAGGGACCTACGCAGGGCTGACAAAAGCGACCAGAGCGTCATACATCAAGCACTTGTTACGTCTCCCGGCGCTTGTGATCGCAGATGACTGCAAACAAGTCAGTGATAAAAATCTGAAGAAAGATGAGAGCGATCGGCCCGGCTCTAAAGATCATCAATCACGCGCCCCGCTAAAGCTCACATATTATTAGTTCAAGTAAAGCCTGCACTCTTCCATTTTATGGACATCATAAAAGACTTTTAAGCTTTGGTTGGAAGGTGGCGCGCGCGTGTGCATGTGTGTGTGTGTGTGTGTGTGTGTGTGTGTGTACGTGCATGTGCGTGCGCACACGTGCATTACTATACTTGTGGGGCCAAGTGTCCCCCACAAGTATAGTCATCTGGAGGTCAAGTGCACCGGTCCCAACAAGAGAAATGAAAAGATTATTTTATTAGGTAGGCTTACCTACACAGTTCAGGTTGTGGTTAAGAGTTATATGCGCTACTCATGCCGGTGTCCAGCATCAAACAGAGCTACAAGCTCACACCGCACCGCAGTGAGACGTGTTGTGTGCGACGACGGCAGTATTTACTTATAAAAATCCCCCCGCCCCCCTAAAAATGACAGTACAAATGGCATTCATGGAATTCTATGTCCTCACAAGCATAGAAATGCAAACGTGTGGGGGTGTGTGGGTGTGTGTGTGTGTGTGTGTCGGTAGGTAGAGCGAGCCCCCCCTGCCCCACGCACACACACACACACACACACACACACAGTGTTTTAACTAGTGCTTGGATGGATGTGTGAGGAGAGGCAGAGCGGACAGAGGGATGTCTGTGTGTGTGTGTGTGTGTGTGTGTGTGCGTGTGTGTGCATGGAGAATGCAGGGCGCTCCCCAGAGGGGAGGAATGTGGAGCGGTAACTGTAAGGGCCCCACTTACAATAATGTAGATGGACTAAATGTATGTATGTGTGCGCTGCGTGAGTGCACTGTGTGCGTGGCGTGCGTGCGTGCGTGCATGCGTGGCGTGCGAGCGTGCCAAACTGGGTTTGCGTGATTGTGCGTGATTGTGCATGAACGTGCATGCATGTGTGCTTGTGTTTGTGTGCTTGTGTGCATGTGTGTAGGCCAATGTGTTTTACATGTGGGCTTTGTGTGTGTGTGTGTGTGTGTGTGTGTCCATCCGTGAAAGAGAAACCTAATGTGTGTGTGTGCATGTGCACACGTGTGTGTACCCAGGAGAGTGTGCATGTGACAGGTTGTTGCCAGTCCTATATCAGTTTGACAAGCCAACCTTTATATTAACGCCCTCCAGTGAGAAGTAGCGTTTCACGATGTCTCCACTAACTCTCATACCTGTTCCACTTCATTATCCATTAAATGCCGCCGGGCAGAAACCTCCTATCTCCATATTCTAACTTTTTGTGCTTTTTTTACAGAGATGCTCCGATAATCGTCCACTGATCGGTGATCGGACGATATTCACTCCAAATGACTCGATCGGTGATCGGCACTTTACCCTATCTGGAAGGAACCGATCTTTTACATAATTTAAGTGGTATAAATGTTAATCAGATATAATAATAAAGGTATATTATCAGATTCATTTCGCATCTTTGTGACAGGCCTAAATATTCTCCCCTTCCTCCCCACACACAGTTTTGACATTTTTGGAAATATTCAAATCTTCCCCTTACGCACAAGATCGGTATCGGCCAATCATTAGAAAAACTATCTGTGATCAGTCCCAAAAAACCTGATCGGAGCATCCATATCTTTTTCATAAATGAATGCTACTTGATCCACTGACTAGAGAGTCACACCAAACCATCCAAAGTAGGAGATCGCGCCGTGTTTGGAGCGTCGGTCTGCTATACTTTAGGTTTTGAATTTGAATCATGAAAAGTATAACAGTTTTGAACTTATGAGGTTTACACCCGACAGAGAAGACATGCTACATTACACCTTCTCTTCACGGTGACACAGAGAACACCACTATAAATGAGATCCAATTGACTCCTTTTTTTACACGCAGAAATACATCGTTAGACGCCACAGAACAAACCAGTCGTGGACTGTGTAGGCTAATAGTCAAGCACCAGTACTTGAGTCAAAGTATAGATTTACTGGTCAACCCGTCCGTCCACCCGCATTACCCCCTGTCCGTCCACCCCCCCTCCCTCTCTCTCTCTCTCTCTCTCTCTCTCTCTCTCTCTGGTTATAAAGAGCAGTATATGAAGTCCATCACCAGCTAGTGTAAAGCTGCCCCTTGTGCCTCAGAACTTCATTCATGAGCTGAACGGACTGGCGGCACCTCAGCTCAGCATGCTGTCTGTGTCAACATCTACTTTCAGCTGTCTTTAACCAACAGGACTATATGTGTACTCCCTGTGTGTTACACTTTGACAGCATATTATAGCTGCTTTATAACCTGCTAATAGTCAGACGCAAGCAATGGGTCGCGCCGCCCTGTGAGCTTGTCGATCTGATATTTTCTTGCGCAAGCTTTCCCCACCACACAAAAGATCTGGTGTCTAATAAGTGGTTGCCTTTCGTCTAGTGAGGTATCGAAGCTATTTAGCTTCTTATATTTATTGTACCGCAAGTCCAAGGAGACAAAAGTGCAACACCCCTGTATTTTATTGCAAATAATGTGTTTAATGTTTTATTTGTATGTAGTATATGATGTATTACCACAGTTTTTTTTACTGTAAGCCACTCTGCATGGATTAAGAGTGTTAAACGCCTATTGTAAAGTCTTTCTG
Source organism: Protomyctophum bolini (assembly GCF_963924005.1). NCBI lineage: Eukaryota > Metazoa > Chordata > Actinopteri > Myctophiformes > Myctophidae > Protomyctophum > Protomyctophum bolini. The sequence goes on along the minus strand of NC_137867.1, from coordinate 38,082,239 downwards.
ATTCTTGATTCAGATAATCGGACAATCCATTTCTTAAAACCATATAGTGGTTTGCTGTTGGTGTTATGGAACAGTGAAGGCATTAACACGCAACATTGGGGGGTAATTTATTTTGGCAAGCTAGAAGACACGTGTGTGTGCGTGTGTGTGTGTGTGTGTAGTGTGTGTGTGTGTGTGTGTGTGTGTGTGTGTGTGTGTGCGTGTGCGCATGTGTGTGCATGTGTGCATGTGTGCATGGGCTTGTTAGGCCCTGACGCTCCAGCCGCGGTGAACAAAAGGAGCGCACGGCTTAGAGCTACCCAGGAATGTCGGAGGGTTCACATTTCTCATGCAGATGTGTGACCCCCGGTGACCTTTAGTGTGAAGGTGCGCTTTAACCTCACAGAGGAGAGACGGGGGCACCTCCAGGAGGGAGGGGGGGGTACAACCCATCTCGGCACATGTATACACATATACACACATGCATGCACACGTGTCGTGTGCAGAGGTGGACAGAGAGCAGTGTTGATTTGTCTGTTGAAGAGGGGCGCAACAACAAAAAGCCAAACAGAATCCAGGTCTGGTGAGTCGCGGGCGTGTGCACGTAACGAGCACCCGCACAACAAATTCACGGTACCGCGCCCACGTAAATACGCTTGTGTTGTCGCACCGCGATTGCTCCGAGCAAAAACGCAGGTCTCATTGAAAATGAACTATGGGCGCGTTTTATCGCTCCCCGTTTGCAAGGCCCTTAAAGCAGCGTTCAGACTTTAGAGTTAGAGCGGCGCGAAAGTCAATGCAAAGACGATCGCTATGCGAACGTGAGTGGCGTGACCAGGCGCAGCACATATATATATATATTCAGGTCTGACTCGCAGCTGAAGGTGAATATATATTCGAGGTGAATATATATTCAGGTCTGACTCGCAGCTTAAAGGACAACTTTAGTTTTTTTCAACCAAGGCTCATGTTTTAGGTTGTTATTAGAGAAAGTAAAAGATGAGTTTTTTTTCATTTGCTGCTTTCTTTCGTTGTAGGGATTTTAGCTATTTTTGGGGGGAGTTCAAGCATGGGGCTAAATATTTTTACAAAATATTATGTCGATTTATTATTTTATTATTTACTATAGTCCTACTAGACCCCAGGAAATTACATCTGGCCACAGAAGATCACAGGATCTACTGAATGTGAAGGAGGCCTACTGGTCAGATCTGGTCAAAAAAGGAGCAAATGAAAAAAAATTACACTCATCTTTTACTTTCTCTAATAACAACCTAAAACATGAACCTTGGTTGAAAAAAAAAAAAAAGTTGTCCTTTAAGACTAAATATATTGACAATTTCGTCAACAAATAAAAAGTAGAATAAAATGTTAGGAAGGGACTATAGTGGACAAAAGATCCAGTATAAGTAAAAGACATTTTACACTTGGTTACATGCTGAAAATAGCAGATCTACAAGCTCACACAGGCTGTTTTTGAATCCGCCAAAAATATAATAGTTTCAGACACCCGGCGGAGACAAGATACAATAACTATTGCTCAGCTACAAGAGAGTTGCTCAGTCTGATTAAGGCTCCTGTTAAAGAGGTTATATAGGTTCCTTGTTGTTATTCAAAAGTATACATGCTTAACATTTTCTTCTCCGTATTGACATTTAGACATTGTAACTGAGACGTGGGGTTCTGTCTCAACTCTTTCACTTTCCAACTTTGCTGCTGCCGACCTGCAGTGACTTTACACGTGTTCTATTAGACTCTCTCTCTCTCTCTCTCTCTCTCATATATAATTCCCATGAAACCCTTAGTAAAAGACCACTGATTGACCTCATAATAATGATAATACCCTTGTAATACCCTAATGAATCCATATTCTGCTATTGAACACACACACACACACACACACACACACACACACACACCCCCCACCCCCCCCTCCCACACACTGTCATTGCTCTATAGCTCTGGCACACATAAAAGCATTAACTTTTTAAAGTGCATACTTAAAGAATTCTCCCCAAATAATTGAAGGAGCACAGCGCAGCGGGGGGGTTATGTAAGTCAAAAGTGCTGAGAGCTTCTGGAACAGAAGAGAAGCTATACAGCTACTGTCATGGGGGTCTCCCAAGACCCGGCGAGGCACAGCTTCAACTCAGGGGCTTCAGACTTCAGTAGCATACCCCCCCCCACCCCCTCTCTCTCTCTCTAAACCCGTTTGACTCGCTCACTCTTCTCCTCTTTTGCTCTCTGGAGTCGCACACTTCAAAGACAAAAAAAAACGAAGATATTCTGCAAAAGCATGAGAACTTCAAGAAGGCAAGGCAGAGTGTTTGTTTGCTTTGACCCTGGAGCCCTTTAAGGTCCAACCTCAACGTCGTGCAAAATACATGAGCGAGACGACGACGGCGGGGCCAAGTTAACTACTCTGGAGGAGTGCTTTTTTTTTTACCCCTTGTTTTTTACAAGTCAGTGCCTGTGTGAACACTTTGTATTGTCACTGTCGTGTCGGGCAGAAACCTTGTGTGCCCGTGTAACTGTTTAGGAATATAGTTGAGGTACTGAGGTTACGTTTAAGCAATATTATGACAATATATGACAACCATATATGGAGGCGTGACCTGACGGACAGGTTTTGCAGGTTTTCATAGTAACCTTGCGACTTACGGACGCAAAAAACCCAAATAGGCCTACAGCGATGTGTGGTAGTGACAGTCATAAAGCAATTCACACACACAAAAAATATCTATTCTGTGCAGGATCAACTCATCATGCATGGTTCTCTCTGCGTCCATCCGGACAGAGAAGGAGAGGAGTTATGATTTCAGGTTTTTTGGGGGTTGGAACCTGTAACAAAAGGCCTCATTTATCAGTGGACTGTCGTCTCTAGCCGGGGCGCTAGCCCTATAGCTGTCATAACAGAGGGAGAGAGGCCATAAAGCCTGGATGAAAAAACACAGTGCCACTGGCTAGCGAAAACCATGCCGGTCTATTAGCCCCTCATCGGCCGACAATAAAACAAAAATCGAAAAAGAGATACGAGACGGAGGTTTGTCTCTCTTGCCTGCACGCTGGAAGATTTTTGTTTTAGGTATAAGAGTTTGGTTGACCTTCATGTCAGACGTGAGGTTTCTTCTTTTAGAGAAAGCGTGAAGCATTTTTCAAGCCGGTTGTTTCTCTATTGTCCTATACCATCTACGTGTGCTGTCCTTAAAAAGTGTTTATCTTTGTGTGCATCTGTCCTGGTGCCTTTGAGGCACATTCCACGTATGACAGGCACAGCAACACAAAGAGCACTTAGCAATGTTATCACGACATTACTAGAGAAATACTGAACACCCTACCTGACATTGATTATAATTCCAGGGCTATTCCGTGCAGCCAGAACACACCATTCAGAAGTGCAATTACTCAGTGACATGATGGTGTTGCACTGTATGTTTTGTGTGTGTGTGTGTGTGTGTGTGTGTGTGTGTGTGTGTGTGTGTGTGTGTGTGTGTGTATCTTCGGACACATAAAAGGATTACATTTATTGAAACATGTGCTGCGACCAGCCAGCAGCGTTAATGCTAGCGGTTCCGTTCTGCATAGAGATGAGTCTATTCTCATTTCACAAACGCTTGCCTCTATACGTCCGTAGAGATGTGTTTGCCGGTGTGTGCGGTGGCGCTCATTGGTTTCTGTGTGTGTGTGTGTCTCTCTCTCTCTGTCTGTGTGTATGTGGGCGCCTACGGTATATACTGTATGCGTCACTTTGCTTGTGTTGCTGTGTGCGCGTATGCATGCACCTGTGTGTGCGCGTATGTGTGCAATGTGTATAGATCCCTGTATAGATGCATGCTTCTCCGTGGATAAGCATGCATATATGTGCTTACATAAAGGTGTGTGTGCGTGTGCCGTGTGCGTGCCTGCGTCTGTGTGTGCGTGTGCCGTGTGCGTGCCTGCGTCTGTGTGTGCATGGTGTTAAGCAGCTCTGGCCTCTAAACAGCCGAGACACCTATAGCATCCAACAACAAGGCCAAGGGGGAGCAAAGGGAGCGATCCATAGGCCTGCATGCGTAGCCATGGCAACTAAACAAGGAGTGGACTGCATGTCAGACGAGCATGGCTAAATTACCCATTAGAGAGAGCAGAGGGGGGAGACGGGGAATTCTGACCGGGGCACGAGAGGCTAATGGGGAGATAAGACATGGCAATGTATAGGGCTACGTGCACGCACGCACGCACACACACGCATGTGCACACGTGCACGCTAACACACAGTGTGTATTACTGCACCTGTGAGGACGTCAACGTTGTATGACGGCACATTTATGAATAGCATTTCGACAATCTTGAGAGCGTAAAATGAAACCAAATGGACCCTTAGGGGTCCACATTGGTTTAATTTTTCGCTCTCAAGAGTGAAACATCTATAAGGGTCCATGCATAAGGGTCCGTTTTTTGTAATACCGTAATAAAGGGTCCGCATTTGGTATCACGTTACGCTCTCAAGAGTTAAAGATCTACACAGTATTAAGGGTCCATTTGGTTACCAACTCTCCGTCATTTCGTTTGGGGACCACCTGGGACCTCCTACAAGGAGCACTGTTCGAGGTCCTTCCTCTCTTGATTCCTCCTGTCCGCCCTCATGTCAGAGTACGTTTTGCGATTGATCTATTGTGTTTTCAAAATGTGTGCTGTCAAAATCAACACACACGCTCCCCAGCCATGCGAGTTGTACAATGTATACATGTATACATAAATATACATGTGACGCATACACGTGTGGGCGTATATATGCACACAAACATGCGCGTAAACACACAGAAGCACTGGAACGCAGGATATGCATGCAGTATTTACCATCAGATGCATACTGTACACGCAGAAGCATGAGGAAATATCAAAGTAGATGTGCACTACTGTATATAACTTTCACACACACGACTAATAGAACCTATGAATTATAAAAAAGAGATACGCAACCTAACAACACACACACACACACACACACACACACACACACACACACACACACACACACACACACACACACACACACACACACACACACACACACACACACACACACACACACACACACACACACAGAAGACAAAATGGTTTTAATAAAGGCGACCTCTTGGAGAGGTTGTTCATGAATGTGGTTTATTTATAGGACCCTGCACCTGAGAGAGAGAGAGAGAGAGAGAGAGAGAGAGAGAAAGATCAACGTATTACCTAATATTAATCCTAGATATGCATTTCCAATGTTATAAAACATGCAAAATAAACGAGCCGCAATGGAGTTTTATATGTGAAAACGTATTTCAACTTATTTGACCACTCCCAGCCATTAGACTGTGAATGTGATCTGAGCTATACTTGTTGTATATACAGTACTTGTTGCTCAGGGGAGAGTGGCCGGTAGAACGGCCGGATGGGAACCGCTTGGTTCAGTTGGATCCCACCACAGTGTCCTGGAGCAAGACGCTGGACCCCTAATCACCATTTATAATTGGAAACATACACATCACCATGGTCCTTAAATTGACACAAAGTAATTAAGCCAACAAAAACATTTTGATCCATTTGAACTCTGAGAACCTACAAAATGTTAACCAAATGTGACCCGTTCACAACACGTCACAAGCTTGTAGATCGGCTATTTTCTGAAAAATCCTGAAAATGTGGGTCAATCCAAGGCGCAGTTGGAGGAAACACATTGACTCACTGCGCCTTGGAACTACGGATAAGGGGTTGAAGATGGATGGATGGAAACAGAAAGGATAATATCCAACAACATATATATTATATAGGGGTTCAAGTAGTATAAACACTGGGGGTTTGACCGTGTGAAGACATCAAAGCACGCTGTATGCTAGCAGGTATAGACTACACTGACTGCAACACAATGGTATAGCGCTGCCTGGGAAGATCCAAAGTCCTCCTCTTCAATTCAGCAAAACCGTGCACGTGAACCTTCACACGCGTGCACAAATCCTCACATTGTGCGCACAAATGTCGTATATTGCGCGTGCACGCACACACACAGGCTCGAATTCACATGCATGCACAGAGAGACTCAAACACACTTATATGTGCACACTCTCAGACACATAGATATGCTTATACTAACGCACTTTTACACACTCACACGCACACAGTCTCTGACTTGAATGCAGCATGTTCATTTGCATGCGCCATAATTAGCATCAGGCACACAGAGGCTGGTCCTGGGGGATGCGTGTGATAACCGCTTCCTCTTCTATTAGGACCCTCATTCCTACACAGTCACACTCTGCACATCTTCATTGTGGAGGAGCCCCCCCCCACCACCACCACCACCACCACGAGCCCCTCGGCTCACTGCAACATCTATCTGATGCTATACTGTATAGGCTGGGGTTAGAGAGGAGAGGAGAGGAGAGGAATGGGAGACAGAAGATAAAAAGGAATTAATGGGGTGAAGAAGGTGGTAAGTTGTTGCAAAAGACAAAGGGAAAGAGGAGGATGCATGCACATTGTGCGACAGACAGACAGACAGACAGACAGACAGACAGACAGACAGACAGACAGACAGACAGACAGACAGACAGACAGACAGACAGACAGACAGACAGACAGACAGACAGACAGACAGACAGACAGACAGGCCTGGACGGAGGTAATGAATGCAGTTATTAAATTGTTTCAAGCCGGGCAAAAGAGGTCTATTCTTATGCCATTATGAAGGGAACAATTTATCCCCACTGATCGCCTCCGTCTACCCCTTCTCCTCGCTCACTTTGATCCGCCAGCATATTGCCTTGATGTGTCCTATTCAATAGTGAATCTGGGGCAATTTTAATGCTTTTGTAACGTCGCCGCGCACAGTGCGGCGCGGGCGCAGCAGCGGCGGCGGCGGCAGCGAGCGAGCGCTCCACTTCCTCCCCTCCCTGTTTAAAAATAGCTGTTAATTATAAGTGCAGTTTAAACGTCTCCAGTGACCCAGAAATGCAGGTTGGAGGAGAAGAGAGGAAGAGGCCGAGGAGGAAGAGGAGGAGGTAGAAGGAGAAGAAGAAGTATTGAGCATCTCCAGGTGTAAAATAAAGAAATAAATACGAATCCATCCAGCAAGACGGTGTTTCTTTTGTCATGCTTTCTTCCACCTCTGCCTTCTCTCCTCTCCTGTTCTCATCTCCTCTATCAACGCCACCACCTCATGTTCTCTCCCTTTGTCTATACTTTACTCCATCCACCCCTATCTCCCTTCCCTCAATGCCTAACACTTACTCTTGCTCCACAAGTCTCTCCCTCTCTCCCTCCTCCCTCTCTCTCTCTCAGCGAGAAGAAGAGAAAAGAAGAACCTCGGCAGGGCATCGGAGACTGCAACTCGCCAATCTATGCTTCAGTATACAGGTGTGTGTGTGTGTGTGTGTGTGTGTGTGTGTGTGTGTGTGTGTGTGTGTGTGTGTGTCGTTCCCCCACTCCTTCCTCTATTGCAGCTGTGGGAGTGGGATGTTGAAAGGGGCGTCTTGTGAAGGTAGGTTAGGTATAGCACGGTACAAAGCAGGCACCTCGGAGACCTGAGAGGTGCATGTGCTCCTGGGTGTGTGTGTGTGTGTGTGTGTGTGTGTGTGTGCGCGCGCACGCACGTGTGGCATTATAAATAAAAAATAGTTCATTGAAGGGAATAGAGATGTGAGGGTATCTTGGTCTCTCTCTCTCTCTCTCTCTCTCAGCTCTAAATCTAACTAACGGTTAACCTGCAGGCGTACACGTGTTCCACCCGTTTCATCGGCGAGGAGGTTCTCACAACGTGACGTTAATCGCGCGTGAAAATAAAAGAAAGAAGAAAGAAAGAAAATGAAATACACCAGGTACACACCACCGCGGGTCTCCCTGCTGATGTGTCAAAAAATAAACTGGGTTCCTCCTTATGCTATGTGGCATTAACACATGAACCCCCCCACCACCCCCACCCCCCCGACTTCTGCTCCCCCAGCGCCGCCAACACCTCTTTCTTTCTTCCCCCGCCCCCCCCAATCCCCAACTCTATTGCCCCAGGCTGCAGCCCCCCCCCCCCCTCACCCCCCGTTCTCTCATACCCACCTTTCCCTTGTTCTACTAATTGTCAGTGAATGCCTCGTTCACCTGCTGTTGCAATGCGTGCGTGCGTGCGCGTGTGCACTTTGCTCAGAGCAGAGAACACAGTACAGAACAGTCAAAGAGAGAGAGAGAGAATAGAAAGTGAATACATATAGGAAAACAGAACCGTGCAAACGGTTGCTTGTTCTGTCATCTTGTCTCTCTCGCAGCAGCAGCAGAATCGGCCAGACCTTTTTTCTCGGGCCGGGATGTGGTTTGCTTGACCTTTGTTTCTGGGGGATTGTGGTCTTTTTTTTTTTTTTACACACAGAAAGTGAGACATAAAACAAAAGGCAGTCAAAGGCGGTAAAACACTTTGGCACACATGGTGCAGTCAGAGACAAGCCAACAATAATAATAATAATAACTAACGCACAATTGTGGTGGAAAAAGTACTCAAATGTTTCACTTATAAGTAAAAGTTATACAGTAAGTGAAAGTCTGGAATGTACTTGAGTAAAAGTACAAAATGTATGAAATTGTACTTAAAATAGGCCTACCAAAAGTAAAAGTATACTCATTGTCATACGCATTGTCAGCTTGTAGATTGTCTATTTTCAAATGGCCGAAATGTGCAGTACATACATAGGACTGAAATGGTTAATGTATGTTTTTATCTACAAAGTATTCAAATAAATGTAGCGGATTACAATGTTTGCATTCGAGATGTATAGTGGAGTAGAAGTAAAGTATTGGAAATTGGAAAATAGGACAAAGGCTCTAGTCTATACATCCTCCCAGTGGGGGCTCCTCACTGGCAGGACAGAGGCTGCAGTCTACATCCTCCCGGTGGGGGCTCCTCACTGGCAGGACAGAGGCTCTAATCTACATCCTCCCGGTGGGGGCTCCTCACTGGCAGGACAGAGGCTCTGATCTACATCCTCCCGGTGGGGGCTCCTCACTGGCAGGACAGAGGCTCTAATCTACATCCTCCCGGTGGGGGCTCCTCACTGGTAGGACAGAGGCTCTAATCTACATCCTCCCGGTGGGGGCTCCTCACTGGCAGGACAGAGGCTCTGAACTACATCCTCCCGGTGGGGGCTCCTCACTGGCAGGACAGAGGCTCTAATCTACATCCTCCCGGTGGGGGCTCCTCACTGGCAGGACAGAGGCTCTAATCTACATCCTCCCGGTGGGGGCTCCTCACTAGCAGGACAGAGGCTGCAGTCTACATCCTCCCGGTGGGGGCTCCTTACTGGCAGGACAGAGGCTATAATCTACATCCTCCCGGTGGGGGCTCCTCACTGGCAGGACAGAGGCTATAATCTGCATCCTCCCGGTGGGGGCTCCTCACTGGCAGGACAGAGGCTCTAATCTACATCCTTGCGGTGGGGGCTCCTGACTCATTATTTTTGTTTCCTACTGTTCATATTATATGTCAAATATACATGGTTGTTTTTGTATGTCTGTTATTTTCTATATTGTTTAATGATGACGATAACTGTGGGGGGAGGGATGGGGTGAGGGAGAAAAAAAAAATATGGTATGTTCAAACTGTACTACATTGTTGAAAACTACTACCAATAAACATATATATATATATATATATAAAGCCAAATATATACATGTATACAATGACAGAAAACTTAGTTACCCCTCAGGACGGGAGAAAACCGAGAGGTTGAGGGTATCGTGATAATTGCTAATAATAATAATAATAATAATAATAATAATAGCTAAGCTAATTAACAATCTCCCATTATGCATCCCCCTTCTCTCAGCCAATGTACTAACGGTGTACAATACAGTATGTGCCTAAATATGCTATTTGTAATTATTTGTGAAGAAGAAAACAACATGAACTTAATTAATATATTCCTCTATTTCTCTAATTGTGTTGAAATTAATCTACTTTTTTGCACGGCGAAACCAACAGAATGGGGACATCCTCACTAAGTGTGTTGTGCCCTTAAGGCTGCTAAACAACTTTTAGTCAGAGACATGTCAAATTTAGTCACTGCAGTGTATGAATCGCGCTGCTCTTTCCGTGCTAAAGGGTGTCACATTGGGCAACAAGGAGTCTCAGGGGATGACTAATTTCAATATTCCCCCGTGAGTTTTTTGTTTTACCACAATTCTACCATATCTCTACCAGTCTCGTGAGGTCCCTCATTTTTGGTCGCCAATAACAATAATAATAATAATTATGTGTTCCCCATTCCTTTGGGGTATTTTCGTTTGTCCTCTGCATTTTGCCCATCCTAATTTTTAGGAGTAATGAATGTTAATATGGGATATGACGGCGAGCACCGTGCAGGCGTGCATGTAAACAAACCTGAGAACACACAGTTACTCTGCGGTACTTTACTTGCAACGTGTGACCTCCGCTGTCCCTGGGATAGCCGAGAAAATGTAACAGGTTTGATCTCAACAGTAATCAGATTCCATGCACAAGAAAATACAATAGACAAAGACAACGCAGTAAGACACTTTGTATAGTCAATCTGAGGGCACAGTTAACGGATGTGTCCCTTCCCTGTTGTATGCCTGCGACCTTTATGCGTCCAACCGGCTGCCCAAATGACCAAGATTTACAGTATCTTCTCTGTGTGTATGCCCGAACTGTCAAGTTGATGAAATTATGTATGGGGAGAGAGAGACCAAGTGCGGCATTGAGACAACTACTCAACGCGGGCGGCTCCACTCACTCAAGGAGGCCAAGCCCTTGATGGATAAATGCAGGAGGATCTATTGGTTTGTCCACGGGGCGAAGGAGGACGCTGACAGACCTCGTAAAACAAAGTGAGAGTCTGCTGTCGTCCTTGGCGAGGCGCGGGATGATAGTAAATAAAGTGGTTTCTAGTGTCGGCACCGACTACGCCTTTAAGCGTCGACGTACCAGCTGAAAGAGGTGCCGGCGATGAGAGAAGAGTTATGGAGCCTTGAACGTGACACGCTCAATGCCGCTGGCCCACCAAATTCACTGCTGGACAGTAACTATGGGAGTACTGTACTTAAGTAAATTGTTTTGAGTATCTGTACTTGAGGTTAAGCTAATGATACTTGAGGCAGATTCTAAAAACGCCTTCTAAAACCTAACCTAAGTTTTCTGAAAATCTTCAAATTCTTATAAAAAAATGTAAAATGTAATGATGATGCTAAAATGTATGCCAGTAACTAATGAGACACAGAGGTAGCATCCAGATTCAAAGGTAAAATGTAGGTTGCACCATGCAGGTATCAATGGCTTAATTATGACATGCACTCCACTACATTTATGCTTGCATTGCTTCACTTACTTTTGACTCCCGGAACCCCAAAAAGGTACAAGGCCCAATTCAGAAATAGTAAAACAAATAATAAAAACAAACAATGCAGGGGAAAGATGGCTGATATCCAAGCTCACAATGTGTACAGCTATGCGATGACATAAAGACAAATTGTACTTTGTAAATTGTTAGGTTTCTACATTACTGTACTTCACTCTCACTATGTCTAAATGTATAAGATTTATCATTTGTTGTGTCGATGAATTAAACTAAAGCGATGAATCCATGCTGTATTATCATGATGTGGGAGATTTTTATGGTCTGTCAAATGGTCGGAACAAAAGATGCAGATGGCTTCAAATGACAAGCAAAATACGATGTTTCCAAACGCCTGATGTAAGCGTACATAATCGTATCATTGTTGCGTACGTGAAAGGCTAGTTTCATGGCAGATGAGCGTCTATCACAAAAGTCTAATTCAATCTAGCGAGTGTGACGTCTGACGACATAAAAGTCAGATTTTATCTCAACCACCAAATATCACATGATGTCGGGCAGAAACCTCTTATCTCCATATTTTTTTTCTCCGTAGAGTGTAGCAGTAGCGCAAAGTATTAGCAAGCATTGTGAGCTTGTAGATCGTGAATTTTCACTATTATAAAGTGTTTAATGAAAATGGAACGGCTTCTGACATAAGGTTTCCACCAGACAGTAACGATGAGTAATTCTGTGAACTTCAACTGGGCTAAAATTCAATACCTCTCAGCAACAACTTTGTTGTTTCTCCGACATATACTTTTGTTTTTTTATTCAACTGGCTTGATATTGATTCTCTGGGTAATACGTTCAGTTTTTAAAGGTGACCCTCAAATGACAAAATATAAGACAAAGGACATAAATAAACGCCAGACGTTTCTGAACAAAACAGATCTGACACTCAAACCCATCCAGTTAAATATGTTTAAAGGTAAGATGTCTATCAGACGAATAAAGAGGAGAGGAGACGAGATGTGTAGCCTTGCTAAATAGGTGCAAAAATATGTAGATGCGTAGTTTGTTTTTTAATTGATCTTTCGCTCTCTTCCCCTTGCTCCCCCTGCGTCCTCTTCCCTTTCTCTTGGAAATAACTATGGAAACTATGGAAATAACCAAAAATAAAACACTGCTTTACACCTGTAAACTTGTTGTGAGAAGAGAAGAGAAGAGAAGAGAAGAGAAGAGAAGAGAAGAGAAGAGAAGAGAAGAGAAGAGAAGAGAAGAGAAGAGAAGAGAAGAGAAGAGAAGAGAAGAGAAGAGAAGAGAAGAGAAGAGAGATGAAAGGGGGTATGTATAGATAGGAGAGTGAGATGGGGGTTAATGACCTTGATAATACCAGTACAGGGACATGGACAGCCTGAGGAGAGGCAGTGATGTGCTGCTGTGACTAGTAGGAGCACAGCGGTATGCATGCATGCATGCACACACACACACACACACACACACACACACACACAGTAGGAGAGCATGGTGACAACATACAGTACACATGCGTCCTTCACCGCCGTTATACATTAGTGTTGTTGTTTGCCAGGGGCGTAGAGTGTGTGCGTGCGAGTGCATACGCGTGCGTGTGTGTGTGTGTGTGTGTGTGTGTGTGTGTGTGTGCGCGCGTGCATGCGTGTGTGTGTGTGTGTGTGTGTGTGTGTGTGAGGTGTGAAGACATCCTGATCGGGCCTTGCTGGGTGACAGAGGTTGATATCAATCTAATGAGATAAGAAACTTATGCAAATGAACCTGGCCACAGTTCACTCTAATCAGCTTAACGATAGATATCAGCTATCTCAGGCAAACATCACACACGCGTGCGCGCAAGCACACACACACACACACAAACACAGTAAACTCACACAGTGTACACACCCATGCACACACACACACACACACACACACACACACGCACACGCACACAAAGGCTCCCGTAAGCAAGGACTATGATCAATAAGCGCATTCGCCAAGCCATGCACAAATACAAAGACACACGCACACACACACAAGTCACTAACTCGCGCACACACACTTGCACTTGTGTGTTCGTGTGCATACAGTATATGCACACTTAAACACACAAGCATGCCGGCACGCACACACACATGACATATCACACGCACACACATGCACACACGCGCTCATGCACGGAGCGAGCAAGGGCACAAACAAAGCTGGTGTGAGAGGGGCCACTGTGTACAGGTCGCTCAGTTCACAGGGTCGTGTCTTTGACAAGGTAAACATTGACAGGGGACTGCATGGGGCCTCATACAAAGGAATGCTGCTAGCGCCCAAACATAGCTGAACAGAACAGAACGCTGCTAGCGCCCAAACATAGCTGAACAGAACAGAATGCTGCTAGCGCCCAAACATAGCTGAACAGAACAGAATGCTGAGGCTGAGAGCCACTCTGCTACACTCACTCCCTTTTTTACCTCCTCTCACGGGGAAACCCGATTCGGGTCATGGCACCATTGTAACACCCGGGAATCGATCCCGGGTGGAAAGCCAACATCTTAACCACTAAGCCAAAGGGATATCCCAATGACTCGGGGGAGATATTAGACTTTGGAGGCCATCAGGCGGAGAGCAACTCTGCTACACAGAACAGAACAGAGCAGAGCAGAGCAGAGCAGAGCAGAGCAGAGTAGAGCAGAGCAGAGCAGAACAGAGCAGAGCAGAGCAGAGCAGAGCAGAGCAGAACAGAGCAGAACCGAGCAGAGCAGAGCAGAACAGAGCAGAGCAGAGCAGAGCAGAGCAGAACAGAACAGAACAGAGCAGAGCAGAACAGAGCAGAGCAGAGCAGAACAGAACAGAACAGAACAGAGCAGAGCAGAGCAGAGCAGAGCAGAGGCAAACTAATATTGTTTATGCCGCTTGCTTTGATTGAATAATTGATTGAACACGTACGTTGTACTATGATTTGATTTGGGTGTGTTCTAAATAAAGTGTTAGTGTTGATTATCGTGTATTAATCTAATTATAGTAAACTAATACTATTACACTAAAAAGGATAAAGATGAAGGGAAAATAGACCTTTTTATAGTACAATAATGTTTAAATTTTACACGTACAAACAAATTACACAATAATCAACACAAACACTTCATTTTAGAACACACCCAAATCAAATCATAATGCGACGTGCATGTTCAATCAATTATTCCATCAAAGCAAACGGCATAAACAATATTAGTTTGCCTCTTCTACAAAAATAAAAGGTTACAGAGTAACTTATCCACCTCGGAGGACAGTTAAGACGCGAGCAGTGTCGGTAGGCCAATCACAGGCAGGCGGAGTGTGACCATGCCTATATGCTCGGACGCAAACGAGATTCACACTCGCTTGATGCTCTGTTTCTGCCCTCCTCCCCCCCCATCGAGCAGAGCTGTTCTGTCAAAACCACG
>NC_137867.1:38037514-38062514 GCF_963924005.1 Protomyctophum bolini | reverse complement strand
GTTAAAAACAGGTCGAATGGTTGACACAACATAGCCAAAGGTTTTGTATTGTGGTCCAGTAAAAAAGAAAAGTGCTATGGCATTCGGGTTCAAATTGGATGCAGTAAAAATTGCTTGAATCTGAAATGCATCATCATGCTGCATTAATACCGGACATTGCTATTATTATGTTTTGCCTCCCACAGACTCTGGCGGTTGCTCCGTTCGCTTCTGTGAAAATCAATTTAGTTAAACATGTTTACTTTGCTTCGGGGCATACACGTGAAATATTGCTCAATGTTGCAATTTGCGAGAACCGTTTGACTCAATATTGCATCTTTACACTGACTCATTTAATTGCGTAAAATAAATGTTACGTGACTCACGTGCGGTGTGGATGCACTATTAGTCTTGTTACTCTGCTGTAAATTACTCACATACAACTCTACTTTCTCTCTCTATCCTTCTCTCTCTCTCTCTCTCTCAAACCCCACCGATACATGTGTTTAGTCGCAGCTCCTCCCTTCCCACTCTCTCTCTCTCTCTCAGTTCTCTCTCGTCTCGCCCCACCCCGACCTCCAATCTCTCTCTCATCTCTCTATCATCAAGCTCTCATCACTCCTTCATAACTTGGTCACACACGGCAGTCTATATGGGCGATACGCAAAGAAAGAGTCACAGTTTCCATCAAAGAAGCCCAAGAATGGGTATTTTTAGACGCCGGGTCTCGCTTTTTTTTTGGAGTGGCTTATCCCACTGAGATTACACTGAAACCATGTCCAAACATTAATGCCCTGTTATGCACCAGGGCCCTGTACGAGTTACAATCTGCATGTCTGTCGTGCACGCGCGCAGAGACGCACGCACACGCCGAGGCCCAGGCGTTACAGGCGGTAAAGGTCCAGCAGTGCAAAAATGTTATACTATTTAAGAAACAGTAAAAGATTATTCTTCTGGAGAAATAGTTATGTTAACTAAGGGAATTATGAAACACTAATTTGATGTATGATGTGTGTGTATTTGTATGTTAGTATGAAATACTGTGTGCTTAATAATGACGTCTATGATGTAAATATTTTTAAGTGTTCGTTTATACCGAACAATGTATAGTAGTTATTATACAGCATAATATATATTAGTTTTGAATGTAAAAATGTTGAATCTTTTTGGGTTCATTCAATATGAACGGTTGTAAATGTTAAATGGGCAAGTATTAAGGATAGGCATCCATAAGCTTTGGGCTTCGGCCTATGCCTTTTCCATCATCCAAACAAAAAAATAAATAATTGTGGGATGTAACATGACTTGTTATATTGTTGATGATGATTGAAATAAACTAAACTAAACTATAAGGCTGTCTCTCTCTCTCACACGCTCTCTCTCTCTCTCTCTCTCTCCCTCTCTCTCGCTCTCTCTCCCTCTCTCTCTCTCTCTCATCACAGTCCACCTCAGGGGCAGTGATGCCATGTTGACAACATGACTACAGCCACCTTCAGTGCCCCCTACTCCCCCCACCCCCACCCCCAACACCAACCCCACCCGCTGCCCGGCGGTCGCTGGAACGGCGGCGAGTGAGAAGGGAGACCGGGCGGGGGACCCAGGCGTGGGTTGTATGTGTGCACCATGAAGGGAATTCTGGGAAGAGTTCCAAAAAACATATTTGTTGAGTAGAGGGAGAGAGAGAGTGGAAGTGGTGGCAACGTTTTAACCACTTAAGCCCTATACATGCTTCGTCGTGTGATGGATAGCGAAAATAGCCAATCTTACAAGCTCTGAAGTGCTGCGAGATTGGAAGCTGAATGCCTGCTTGAGACGGAAAGGAAAGGAATGTATTTTTTGTCAACTTTAAATCGAATAGAACAAAGTGTAATGTAAACTACACAAAACACTGACTAACAATGCTATATACATGCCTGCAAAACCCCAATAATAGCAGAGTTTCCAAGAGGAAAGCGTTATGGTGAATGGGCATCACAGGTTTACAGGTGGGGGAAACAAGTGTGTGAAATGTGTTTTTTGTGCGAGCTCCATTGTTTTAGTTAGTTCCACAAAGTTGGAAGAGAAGAAACCGAAATGAGTACAAACATGCATATGCACAAAAGCAACAGACAAAGAATGGAATAATATGAATACATAATAATGTTTCGATAAAACAACACAATCTGATGAAGCTTGAAGTGTGTGCAAATCAAATAAGCAGCCACCTGTTGATTTGCTGTGCGTGCCTGTGTGTCGCTCTGCATTACTATGTGCACGAATGTGTATGTGTGTTGTGATTCAGGGCGTGCGTGCGTGCGTGTTATCGGGCAGCTCTGTGACATGCCATATGTCGGTGTCAGAGGTGCCGTAGGGTCAGTGCTATTTCACACGCCTCCTGGAAAATCAGTGACCTGCAGGAACACGCTGACCGCTAACAATGTGACCTTTGGACGGATGTTTTAACCACCTGGGCCTAAAAGGTACAGTATAGTACTCATGGAAACACTATGCATTCACACATAGCCTGCCCATGGAAGGACTGTTAAACACTATGCATTCACACATAGCCTGCCCATGGAAGGACTGTTTCCCCTAATTCATACCATCGTCAGCTATTAGTGTAGATTTTCGTAAACGCAAACATTAAATTCCCATTGACAATGAATGGGGAATTTACATCAGCAAATCGGCTATTTTCGTCCTACACAAAAAAATAATTTTCATTGACAATGCATGGGGATTTTACATCATCTGTGTCTGAGCAAATCGACATGTTACCTCACTTCACACTGGTGTGCGTTTAATCTGTCTCCGAGTAGGCCTACTTTTTTTTTTAAACATACGTTTATTGATTTTATTTACAGCACAATAAGTAATTTCAAAACAAGTATTGACATATATTCCCCCCCCCCCCCCCCCACATCCCCATAAGTAGGCCTACTTTCTGATCACGGAGTGACCGTCCTACTCCTAACTGGAACACTGGAAAAAGATAGTCGTCTACTCGGCAGTGAAACATCAATCCTTACATCACCACGGCTTTCACCTTTAAGTCAGCTGGACTTAAGGTTCCAATAACGTTCTTAAGGCCCCTCGGGTCAATGTGTGATCCCCATGTTAAAAGGCCTGGTATGGGGAGGGTGGGGGGGGACTGCGTGTGCATGTGTACGTGAGGCAAAGAAAAGTCCTCAACCACGGTATTTGGGTCAAAGTATCTCCTGGTCGATATACCGTTAGTCGAATGTTGCTCCGTAGTCTGTATAATTTGTACTTACATGTAATGTAATAATCAATAGTATTTAAAAGTACAAATTGCACAGGTACGTTTGCTTTTTTTTTTACTATCAATGCATTATGGTATTGAAATGCAAGTATTTTTCCGGAAATGTTCCAAAAATATCCAGCCTATCTACAAGCTCACACAGTGATGCGTGCCCATGTGTATCACCGTATAGCAGATCACTGTATTTGAAACGGTGTTTAATTCATAATGTAATTCATTCATAATTATCTTTGAAATGTAGTGGTGTGAAAATCACAAGTACCCCCAAAATACCCAAGTACTTAAGTAGCTACAGCTAGTAAATGTATAGCCTACTTTAGTTATACTGACACGTCAACTGCTAAAAGTGAAGAAGAGACAGAAAAAAGATGGAAAGTGTTTACTCTATGTCTTATGATGTTTTTTCATAGTATTGTATATCATTGTTTGTCTTTAAATGTCTCGATAAATTGACTACACAGGACCTTAGCGGAAACAAGCTTGGGGAGCTTATTTGGGCTAAACTTTTAGCATTCTTTGGTATAAATAGGTGCCACTGTGCCTCTTTTTTGTGAAGTTCAATCAAAAGAGAGAGAGAGGAGGAGGAGAGAGAGAGAGAGAGAGAGAGAGAGAGAGAGAGAGAGAGAGAGAGAGAGAGAGAGAGAGAGAGAGAGAGAGAGAGAGAGAGAGAGAGAGAGAGAGAGAGAGAGAGAGAGAGAGAGAGAGGTAGAGAGGTAGAGAGGTAGAGAGAGAGAGAGAGAGAGAGAGGTAGAGAGAGCAGGGCAGGGAATGTCTTACATAGCCAACAGGATGACCTCTAAGGATGACAGTGAAATAGCTAGCCTACTTGACAAATGCCATCCTGGGAGAGGTATGTTTGTTTGGTGGAGTAGTCTCGGAGCAGTGTCCATTTCATCAACTAAAACTATGACGAAAAATGTCTGTTGACTACCTTTTTCCACTGACAAAAACTAAATGAAAACTAAATAAAACTATGGTGACTAAAACTAAGCCTAAATATAATTGACAAATCGGTCAACAAATTAAAATGTCAGGTGTGGACTAGTGAAGAAGAGATCCAGTAGAACTAAAGTCAAGACAAGTCATTTTATTTGCACACAATGCGTCGCATCATGACACATTGTGAGCTTGTAGATCGGTTATTTTCAAATGGCTGAAATGTATAGAGCTGCAATGAAGTGGTTAATGTATATGTTTTGTAATAATAATCTAAATAACGGTAGTGGGTCGCGCACACCAAGACTGTAGTTCAAATCGTTTATTTCATATTATTTTGATATGTTTTGAACCTATAGTCAGAGCGCGGTGGTCATATGAAGAGCAATTTGTTGTAATAATAATCAAAATCTGCAAAGTAACTAACTAAGATTTCAATTAATTGTAGTGCAGTAAAAGTACAATATTTGGATCTGAGAGGTATATATACAGGAGTAGAAATTGAAATTTGGAAATAATCAAGGAAAGTAATACCTCAAAATTGTACAGTACTTGAGCAAGTGTACTTATAGTTACTTTACACCACTGGCGGCGGGATCAGGCCTGTCTCGTTTTACAACGTCTGTTTTCGTCACACGGTCACTTGCACAAACACTATGAAAAGGGCTCACATGTGCCATTATAGCTACGCACGGACACATGCAGGCACACACACACACACACACACACACACACACACACACACACGCACGATGCATGTACAATATCTGGCATGCAGGGGTCATGGCACTGCACATAAACTGGTAGCACCCCCCCCCCCCCCCCCCCCCCCCCCCTCCTTTGAGTAAATTCTCCCCTCTTGACAACTGAGAATTCTCATAAGCTCCGGTAGTCAGCTGTCTACTGCATGCATTCCCCAAGGAAGGCGCATGCAAGCACGGCTCTCTATGTGTTCATTCGGGTTCCGCGTCCGTGTGTATCCGTGTCCGTGTGGCGTGTGTGCGCGTGCGCGTGCATGTGTTTGGGCTATAGGTAATGATATATGCCAACATGCATCAGGGACGTACACATGTACGTAAAACAGAATCCAAACAAGCCGTATACACTCGTTGCCCCTTGAGAAGAAGCAGAGTGCGCCATAAAGCCACCACATCTCTCTGGAATCCAATCGTCTCTATACGCCGTCATCTCCTTGTAAGAGAGTGTGAGAGCATCTCCTTCCATCTGGACAGGGGTGTCTCTGTGGCTCACAGGGGCCCGGACCGTACGAGGCCCCTCGCACTCAAGCCCTGCTACAAATAGACGTGCAAAGTGGCCCAATCCCCGCTGAATGTTTGTCCAGGGAGGTGGATTAGGGGCTGAGCCGGGCACCTCCGTGCCAGAGCGCCGGCCCTGATACCTCCATAAGCCTGGCGTTTCCTGCCCCGAGAGAGGCCTTAATTAAGAGGGTATTGGTCGGTATCGCAGGCCTCTAAATCCCCCTAGACCTTTATGGGGAGATTTGGTCGGCAGCCCCCCCACCCCCCCCTTCCCCTGGCGGGTGGACGGACAGACGGACGGACGGACGGAGAAACAGTAACAGCTACGACGGTCTCTCTCCGCTGCCCTTGCGCTAACATGCACAGATGCTACCGCTAGACACACACAAGCTGCTCATAAATAGTAGGAATGGTAGGAACTCAGGGATAGAAGTCAGGTCAGCACGCAACTGGTATCACTAGCGGATATGATGCAGGGGGAACACACTGCGGTCGATGCCAACACACGCACCCACGCTGTCCGATGAAAGCAAGCATGCAGACACAGTCCCAAATAAACTTTTTTTTTAGCTCATGTTTTCTTTTTTTTTAGTGTAACACACAGTGGTGGATAAAGTACTGCACATGTCTTACTCTGATTCTGATAGAACTACTCTCTGTTATAAGTAATAGACCAGAATTCAAAATTTACTTGAGTAAAATGTAGCCTTGTGTTAGGGCTGAAGTGGGTAATGTATGTTTTGTAATAATAATAATCAAAATCTACATAGTAACTAGTATGTTACTAGTAAGTTTTCAAATAATTGTAGTACAATATGTGGTTGCGAGATGTAATGGCATCATTTTTGTGTCCACCGCAAACAACTTTTTACTGTTTTTGCGGATAAAGTGAAATTTGCTTTGGTCCTACATGCGTTGCGTCGTACCTTACGGTTAGGGTTAGGTTTGGGGTAGGGTTAGTACTAGTAATGTCCGACATACATGCTCACCTGTGGCTTTGTGTGGTGCCACTCAAAGTGTCTAGGTTTGGTCTTGCTGGATGCATGGCCCGACCCCTTGTATTACTTACAGATATATAGCTGAGGGCTGAAAACACCCGCGTGCGCCACTCTCTCCCTCCCTGCAGAGCAGCGGGCGTGAGCGGCACGCCCCAGCCGGCCCACTCACTCACTCCCTCCCTCCCTCCCTCCCTCGCTCACTCACTCTTGGAATTAGTCCAACTCCACCTCCACCTCTTTATCCCCGTTATACTGTTGCACTATACGATGCGTGTCGCCATACAGGACCCCCATGCGGAGGGCCCACAGTGCCCTTACAGGGGCCAATGTGGGAGGGCGGCCAACAATTAGCCTGTTAGTAAACAAGTCAGTCAGTCGGCGTTCTCGGGGTCCGTGCACGCCTCGCCACTCATACCGGCACGCCTCGGCCCAGGAGGGGGGCTTTGTGCGGCCCGGGACGGGGAGGGCCTGTCAGACCCACTGGAGTACCTACTTCAGAGTCCACATGAGAGGGAGGGAGGGGGGAGAGAGAGACTGACTACTAACAGCACAATGGTCATTTGAAAACATGACAACAAGGCAGGTGTTGTGTAAAACTAAAATAAACAGAGTGCTGCTGTGACGTTTGGAGCGTGAACTCTTATCATGGAACTGCAGTGAAACCAGAGGGAAACTATTGCATTGACATACTGTAGGCCGAGACCAACATTTTTTAGGCCAAGGACCCTTCATAGCGGAGAGGGAGATGGACCAGGGACTCGGTCCTCAAGTCCTCACTACATTTATGGATTCATGTTAAATGTGTGTTTTCAAGTTGAAAGAGAGGCTGAGAAACATCCAAAAGACACACATCCAAAAGCTAGTATAGGTGTTTGGCCTGCAGAGTACACTTTCCCCATGTCACTGATCACATAGACTGGAACAGTGGTGGAAAAAGTAGTCAAATGTTTTACTTAAGTAAGTATGAATACTGCAATGTAGATGTACTCAAGTTACAAGTAAAAGTCCTGTATTCAAAATGTACTCAAGTAAAAGTACAAAAGTATTGGCATAAACATTTACTTAAAGTAAAAGTACTCATTGCAGAATGTCCCATTTCACAAGTTCAAAATGTGTACAAAATCTTGTGAAAATAGCAGATCTATACAAGCTTGTAGATTGGCTATTTTCAAATGGCCAAAATGTATATGGGCTGGAGTGGTTAATGGATGTTTTCTAATCAAAATTACAATCTCCAAAGTAAGTTTTCAAATAAATGTAGTGGAGTAAAAGTACAATGTTTTGATACAAAATGTAGAAGTGAAAGTTAAAAACGAATTCCTCAAAATTGTACTTAAGTACAGTACTTAAGTAAATTACTAATAGTTACTTTCCACCACTGGACTGGAACTCACGTATGCTTTTTATGGTATAGGCAGCTCTCGGCAGGATCCACCGGGAGAAACTATAGGCACAGCTGCGCGACATGAGACTAATTAATTAGAGCGACAGAGAGAGATCGGAGTGTGTGTGTGTGTGTACGTGAGTGCGTCAATTTAACAAAGGTGCAGACTATCAGAAATCAGCAGAGAGTGAGCGGCGTACTGTATGCCGAATTGAAGTGGACTCGGACCCAGACTTTTTCCCCCTCCCTGGAAATAAAAACGTCTGGGTTTCCCAAGGCTACTGATCACATGAACCCAAGGTTCTAGACCTCCAGCTTTAGACTAAATAGAAGGGGGGGAAGACATAGTTCAATGTTGAAAATGAGAGGTATTCCTCTTTAACCACTTAAACCCTCAATACTTTGTGAACGTGACCTGTGGCTCTGTACTTGGTCTGCTCCTTCCCCCCCGTACAACAAACCAATATACAAGCTCACAACGTGCAAGCTTGTATAGATCTGCTAATTTCGTCTATGTTCCTCGCCCCAGAATAGGCATGCTAGTGTTCAAGTGGTTCATGTAAAACATTTAAAGGGACATTTCTCAACCTTTTGAAAACAGATCTTATTTCAATGATGTTTGGGAGACAAGAAACACTTTCCTGGGATTTGTATGTGGGTAATTTGGGTTTTTAGATATTTTAGTATTTCAAAGTGTCCGTGGACTCCATGATGTCATGGACACTGGGCTCACTTCCTTCCTGGACTACATGTCTCAGTAAGACAGCCCTCCTCCTATCCATGAGGAGCAGTGCACCAAAGCATTATGGGAATTGTAGTCCAGGAAGGAAGTGAGCCCATGCAGTGTCCATGACATCATGGACAAGATCTGGTTGCAAAAGGGGTGAAATGTCCCTTTGAATTAAAGTCAATATATCACACAAAGATTTGGCTGCATGTATATATCTCTGAAGACCCCCTAGAGGTGCCCCATACCCCCTCTGTTGAAGACGTTGCACTACTTGCACAGATCGCTTAAGTTTGTTAGCCCAATATTTGGGCTAATACGGTTATATGATCCATGCAGAAAAGGTTGAGAATTATTGCTCGTGCTGGTCTCAGACAAAGACACAGGCATGCAGCCCAACGAAGATATCTGCCTGCCTGCCTGCCTGTCGGTCGGTCGATCAGAACAGAACCACAACAAACCAAGAAACAAACAAAACAAAACAAAACAATGACCTCGTGTCAAAGTCGAGGAAGGAAAAAACAACAACTACTCCTGGCCTAAGTTAAATGAGCGAGGGAGTGAGCGGAGAGATGAGTGATGGCTGACAGCTCTTTATTGGCCCGGTGAAGACAGAGTCAGTGTCGAGGGGAGAGCGGGTGGGGGGGTTTTGGGGGGTAGAAAGACAGATTAAGGGAGAGACGATGAGGACAAAGAAACGTCTCCATCGACACAGCGCTGTGGGCTTTTCTGTTCTGTTGTTTTTTTCCTCTGTTGTCCATCTCTCTGCTTTTGTGTGGCTGTCAACACAGCAGGAGGCCTGCCGAGCCTGTGTGCTCGCGTGTGTGTGTGTGAGAGAGAGAGAGAGATAGAGACAGAGGTGTCTCTACACCTGCGTCTCTCATGTATGCCAGTGCATATGGTGCGTGCGTCCGTGCGTGTGCGTGCGTGGGGTCAGAGGTCGGGGGTCCAGATAGAGTAAGGTAATCCTTTAAGTGGAAGAGGCTTCAACTCTTGGAGAAAGTAAACAGCCAAGCAGGTGAGGCTAGTGTTGTCATTGGGTAATGTTACAGCACCACATGACTGCCCCGGGCCAATGGCACACTCAGTGTGCGTGCGTGCGTGCGTTGTCCAGGGCTGAGGGTGCAGCAGGTAGATGAGAGGTGGGTAGTTTGACCCCCCCCCCCCCGACCCCCCCCCCCCCGGGGTGACCTCACAGCTGACGGTCAGTCATGCAGGACAGATCAACACAATAACTACCTTGTTAAGCAGGACACCTGTTAGCCCCCTGACACACACACGCACGCGCGCACTCGTGTACACATGGATGAGGGCACCATGCACACACACACTTCTTCCTATATGCTGCCATCTAGCATACATATGTATTATGTATACAGTGAACCGTAAATATAGCCGATCTACAACGCGCCACGTCGCTATATGTTCGCCGCGTGAGGCCGTCGTGCGACAAAGTATAAGTTACACACTCACGCCCACCCCCACCCCCCATCCATCCTTCCGCACATATGGATTCAGACCCAACACACACACACACACACACACACACACAGACCCCCCCCCCCTCCCTCTGGAAAGGCTTTTCAGGCTCAATATAGCGAGTGCCTCTTCCCAGTGCCGGCTCATTTGAGGCGTTCCGTCGTTCCCTTCATTTAGCGCAGGGTCCATTTATCTCCCCGGGTCTGTCAGACAAGCTGCTCCACGTTTAGCCTGCTTACTGTCTGTCCGTCCACATGTAGACAGAGTTCTCTTAATTCTCAACATTTTTAGTCTGGAGAGGAGAGGAGAGGAGAGGAGAGGAGAGGAGAGGAGAGGAGAGGAGAGGAGAGGAGAGGAGAGGAGAGGAGAGGAGAGGAGTTCTTTAAGCTCTGTTCCCAAACACTGGGTCGGGACCCATTTGTGGGTCACGGATACATTTTTAAGGGTCCCCTTATTGTTGTTTCCTATATTTAGTTTGTTCTTAATCACTTAAAAAACAAAACAACAAATTCAATGGTTTCTAATTTCATGAAGAAAGAATAAATAAAAATCTAAGAAATTCCATTTAGAAATAAAATGTTTAAGAAGTAGTGAAAATAGGCGATCTACATAAGCTCTCAGCCTGGTGTGAAGCAATGCATTGTGAGCTTCTAGATCTGCTATTTTCACTAGTTTTCCCAGGCCCGGGCCAATGTCTGATCTCTCTTTTGAGTCACGGGCTGAAACGTCTGAAACCACTACTGTGCAGGGTATCTACGTTATGGATTTATATAAATGGATGTTCCTTCCTAAGTTCCTCTTTTACTGAAAATTCTTTATTAGCAACAATGACCCACATTGAAGAGTTTCCAAGGGGATAATAAGACAATATATCCTGTGTATAAACACAATTAGACAAAACATTGCAACGACAACAGAAAGTGAGTGTTGCAGTAGACGTGCTCATACTTTCCATCTGTTTTTGTTACTCAATCCATACTTATGTTTAGACGACACAGCAAAGACAAACATCACATGCACTCAAGCTGCACCAAAGAAATGGACTAAGTGAGTGAGTGAGTGAGTGAGTGAGTGGGAATGAGTGATTGAGTGAGTGACTGTGTGTGCGTGCGCCTGCCTGCATGCGTGCGTGTGTGTATGTGTGTCTGTATGTGTGCGCTTGTGTGTGAGTGCATGAGAGTGAATGAGAACGTGATTAGGGCGGTGTGCACGCGCAGCGGGCCGCAGGGTCTGTCTTGTGTGTGGTAAGGTGCATGGGAGCGAAGGGGTCGGGGGGAGGGGTATAGTGGGGTGTGTGTGTGTGCGTGCATGCATGCGTGTGATGGAGGGGTGGTCCGAGACACAGTCCCACAATGCCTGGTTCCCCCCCACCCCCATCCAGACTGCAGCTACAAGTGTGAAAATCTCTATAAACCCATCAGGTCCAATAACGGGCAGGCCTGCAAAGACACGAAACAGAGGAGGGGGCGGGGCGAGAGAGAGAGACAGACAGAGAGAGAGAGGCAAAGCAGAACCATGAAGCCAAAAACAAAAAAAACGCACCCCCACCACCACTTCTTCTTGTATTCACTTTTGAACGCGTCCCTCCACAGTTCCCTGAACACTGTTAATTACTGGCCAGGCATTCCCCAGCCGCACTTTTCACACATAACAACCTCCCCCTCCTCCTCCCCTCCCCCTCCCCTCCAGACCTACCGCTGGAATATGCCTGAAGCCTTGAGGATCAAGCCCAATTATGGCCCTAAGCTGGACCTATTTCTGTTTAGCCCGAGGGGGGATGTATAGAGAGGGTGTCGGGAGAGAGAGAGAGAGAGAGAGAGAGAGAGAGAGAGAGAGGGATGGAGGGAGGGAGGGAGGGGCAGGGGGGGCGGAAGAGAAGAAGGTGGACTGCTAATTCTCTCCAAATTTCACTCAAAATCGTGTGAGTTTGTCTCTATAAGAGTAAAATAAGAGTTCAATCGGCACTGCAACGCCCCAAGCATGGGAGCACTGCAACGCCCAAACCATGGGAGCTTGAGAAGCGATCATCAAAAAGGTTAAACGGACACATTTTGGAGAGACACCCTATTTTCGTGCAAGAAACTGCCCTTTTTTTGCTATCTTATTACCGTAAATAGTAAAATGTCTATACATTTTGAAAAAATACCCTTTTTCCGCGATGAAACGCAACTTCCTTGCCGGCCAAAATGTACCAGAAGGACTTTGGAGTGCTGGCAATAAGACTGAGATCAGTCTGAGTCGTATTGAGCCATGCAGCCTGAAAACTATTGTTTTAAAAGACTGAGTTGTGTTGGTTTTACTTCTGTACGTCAGTCATGTTGCTCCCGTTTACAGCAGGTGTTGGCATGCCCAAAAGAGGGACGCCAGGTTGAAACGATCATTACATTCCCATTGACAATGAATGGAGAATTTACGTCATATGTAGACGAGCAAATCAGCTATTTTTGTCCAGCACAAAGAATGACAATGAATGGACGATGTACGATGATAAGAGCGCCCCTCACACACACACAGGTGTGATTTTTTCTTTTAAAATTAATGAATTAATGATCAAAATCTTGTTGTTTTTGCTATTATTTGGGAGCTATTCTGTTGACCGTGGCTTGCCAGCTTCATTTCGAGGCGTAGGGCCGTGGGTTGCCAGCTTCATTTCGAGGCGTAGGGTCGTGGGTTGGAGCTTCATTTCGAGGCGTAGGGCCGTGGGTTGGGAAATCTTCTCATGGAAAATACACACACACACACGGCTGGGACAGATGGGAATAATGGAAGGCGACGACGAGGAAGGAAGTGATGATGATGATGATGATGATGATGAGAAAAGGAAGCGGTAAAGAGGGGAGGAGAGTGACGGAGGGAGAGTGAGAAGACGAGCGAAGAGGAGAGGTTTAGAGGAGAGGTTAATGTGCACATCAGAACACAAGTGCATGTTCTCATGCACGCACACACAGAGAGAGAGAGAGAGAGAGAGAGAGAGAGAGAGAGCATCATGAAAACAAAGCTCATAAAGGCGGCTATGTAAATAAAGCAAATGAAAAGCCAGGGAGCTCAAAACAAGAGACGGGTGGTTAAAGCAGAGGATCCTGGGGGATTCCTTGTTGTTTATGAAGCGCTCGCTGCTCCATTTACGCTCAACGCCAGAGAAGTGACGGCTATATACCCTCACCAAGGTACCACGCACACCCAGTCACATGCACGCACACAGGCACGCACGCACACACACACACACACACACACACACACACACACACTACTATTTTTTGGTGCACGCCACTGGCACGCAACGAAATGTTCGCAATGGTTCATGTTCAACTGTGAGATATGGAGATCCCTGATGTCATCAATCTTGGCCAGCAACTCTACACCTGACCTCAAACCTCAAACCCTATGATCTCCATACAGTATTTGGAGCTGACCTGTTCTGACATCCCATATGTTGATCCTTCCCCATCCATCCTTCCTATTTGATGTCTCCCTTTTGACTGATACTTGTCCATTTAAACTCTAGACGGGCCTGCCCCAAAGTCATTAGTGCAGCCGTGCCCAGCAGAGTTACCTCATAGACCGCTAGATGGTAGCGATAGTTCAGCTCCCGCCACCGTTCACTTCAAGACCTCCTCCATGGCGGAGATGCTCGTGCAGATCAGACTATTGTCTGGCTAAGAGTATTTAGAGGCATTCATATTCTAGACATGCGGTCACCGGGAGGTTAAAGGTCACCTATTGAGACATTAAACATGGTCGCTTTGTTCATCCACCGCGATCTGAGCTGGAATTCTCATAAAAAGGACTAGAAATGCTCCAGCCCCCACCTTTCTGTTTTACAATGCATTGAGGCTGAAGGGAAAGCCAATCGAACACGGAGCTGCCGATGGAGAGATTTGATATACGGTAAGCCAACGTTATGTTTGTCATTAAATAGAACGCTAAATAGCACGTTAAACACGTCTGGTGCAGTGGGAGGTCCTGAATAATCAGTAAAGGGCGGGAACCCCTTTTGGGGTTTTAAACATTATGTTATAATTTTGCTATTGAAAAATAGCAGATCTACAAGCTCATAGCGCAAGCTTGTAGGTCTGCTATTTCTGAAAAATCGTGAAAATATTTATTTCAGAAAACTGGAGGATTTAACAGAATTGTTTAAAATTTCGAGGTCAGGTCTAAATGGGTTAAATCAGTACATGACGTTCTATCAGTTGAAGAGAGTGAATTTGAATTTCAATATTAATAGCAAACTGGAACTATGTTCCGTGGACATACAAGGTTTCTGGTACCTGACAGCGGCACTGTTATAATTAGAGGTATCATTCCCCTTGTGGTCTCGGGCCGAGGGGAGATCAGCTGTGAGCGAGCCACACGCTCGGCTCACAGCTCGCTCCACAACGCTTATAGCTAAACTGTGAAAACTCTGAGCGCTACTTGAACCCAGAAGACCCTTTAAAGAATCTGGTCTCAGGGCGCCCGCTGCATGGCCTATAGTGGTCTAGGTACATGACACATATATAGGCTCTGGCCTATATATGTATCGAGTCCTGTGTCCCGCTTTGCTGTATGTCTCCTCCCTTCTCTCTCTTTCCTGTCATTCTTCACTTGTATCTATCAATAAAAGGCAAAAAAGCCAAAAACTAAATTATAGAATACTTCAATATTCCCTTGATTAGACGGCTTGGTGTGATCCAAATATAGCAGACTGTGGATTTCAGAATGAACAGACAGTGCCTCTCTCACAAGTGTACAATACTCTGAACCATGATGTGAGATGTGACCTGTGTTTTTGCTTTTATTTTTATTTTTTAACTTTTGTCCTGTTTGGGTGTGTACGTTGTTTGTGATTCTGTGATGCTTTGTGATGGTTTAAAAAAATAAAACAATTGGTGACTATGTGCAAAGATCTTCTTGTCAGATGTGCTGCTTAACTATCCCCAATAAAAAACTATATATATAAAAATAAAATAAAAAAGCCACAAACAAAAACCGAAAGTCTGGTCTCAGGTCTTAATGTGTTAACTCCGAGAGTGTACAAAGTGTAACCAAACAAACCCCTCATGTGAGTTTATTCGGTTACCGAAATGGACCCTTAATAATTAAGAGTTCATTCAGTTACGTTTTCATACGCGCTTATACAGAGTTATACAAATTGACAAATTAAAAACGCAGGGAATGTTTTGCCGCATATGTCACGACTTCTGCAACTCAATTATGTGAAAATTAGCACAAAGGGAGAAACCACAGTAGCCATAAAGTAGACGTTTATTGTGTGTACTTTTTTCCCCAGCGCTGGCCAGCCAGCCAATGAGGGCCCGGAGAGAAAAAAAGGTAACACAGTAACCTAATTAAAAGCGGGTTGATATATAATACCCAATGACCGTTTAGACGGTAAAGTAGGAGAGGGAGAGCAGAGGTTAATCATAGCCTGTGAGCAGCGTCATGTAATTGAAGCACAGCATAATAATTAGCTTACTTTTACTCACACGGATCTGTGTCAATATGGAAATATTATGGCGTATTATAGTGGAGAACTAGAGGCCGCGGAACGCCACCACGGCCCTATATAATCAAATATAGCAGGTACGCTGCATAATTAATCACAAAAAAGATCGAGATCTAGATTCAGACACCTATATGCGATCTCATTTCTAAATTTGAGCAAGAATCCGTGCGGCACTAGTTGGCTGTCCATTTCATTTTATCTTCCCTTATGTATGTTTTTGCTACATGACAGGGACTTTAACCCATTTCGACCGAGACCAGATTCTACGTCTTCTAAATCATGGCCTATATGTTTCTATATCAGTGCGGTTCTCAAACTATGTCATGTCAAGGACCCCCAAAAATATATGTAATTGGCCGCCGACCCCCATCTGAAAATATGTTGTTCCAGGCACCCCCCAGAAGCAAAGATTTTAGTTAAAAATGTACACACTGAAATAATATATATTCAAAGATATGCTGCCCGGGACGCAGCTATAGGCACGTGGATGATCACACCACTATGAAGGGTGTCATTGATTGGTTGATTGATTAAATACTTCATTCTTTAACAAGCTTAACCTATTAACAGGTAGCATACAGTCAAAGGTTATGCTAAAAGCATAACACAAAAAAGCCAGGGCGTGTTTCCATTGTGTTCCACTGCACTCAATTGCTCACAGACAATACAAAATACTTCCCAGTTTCCACAACACTTTGACTGCATCTCAGAGGCAAAAACTTGAAGTACAAAAGGGCTCTTCAAGTTGAGGTACCAAAGGTTAGTAAAAAACGCTCTGAGCTATAGACAATGTTTTAACTCTGGCATTCAATTCGGGTCGCAGCAAAACACACAATGGATCTGCAGCGTTTTGTGACAACACGCCATCCAGAAGGTCTATTCATACATATTCATACGTGGTGGTAAGCGACTCACCGCTCACCCAAACACACCTCTCTGTTTTCACTAACCACTGTTTTAGTGGTCACCTTATCACCTGAACCTGGAGTATGAATAGGTTTTAAAGCTCCAGTACAGATATCAGACGGTGCCATCATGGGGTTACGGAGTTATCATCAAGACCATCAGCAGCTCTTCGCTGAAACTATCGGTCGAGTCTGGAGGGGCACACACACACACACACACACACACACACACACACACACGCGC
This sequence comes from Protomyctophum bolini, assembly GCF_963924005.1. Lineage (NCBI taxonomy): Eukaryota > Metazoa > Chordata > Actinopteri > Myctophiformes > Myctophidae > Protomyctophum > Protomyctophum bolini. The sequence goes on along the minus strand of NC_137867.1, from coordinate 38,045,853 downwards.
ATGCGCATGCACTTTTGTGTGTGTGTGTGTGTGTGTGTGTGTGTGTGTGTGTGTGAGACAAAGAGAAATAGTAATGGAGAGAGAGAGAGAGAGAGAGAGAATTGGAACAGAGGGCATGCATTGGAACCACTGTGCCTGAGTGTGTGCACGTGAATGTGCACGTGCATGATGTGTGTATGTGACGAGACCAAGAGGTGTGTGCTTGTGTGTGTAGCCTATGTGGCGAGAGAGAGAGAGAGAGGGAGAGAGAGGGAAAGAGGAAGAAAGAGCCTAAATTGGGAATCTATTACTGAGGCGTGGGGGTACGCAGCATCTCTCCGCCACTCACACTCTCTCTCTCTCTCTCTCTCTCTCTCTCTCTCTCTGCCGTAAACACACACACACACACACACACACACACACACACACACACACACACAGAAATGTGTTCAAGTGCAGGGCCTTTATAAGTCTCCCTTCTCCACAGTAATGTGCTTTGAATGGCTGGTAAAATGGGACTGGGAGAATTTCATTCCCACTGCCTCCCCGGGCGAATCACCTTTGGCCCACCGATGATATGAGCCCCTTTTCTATTTTTTTCTCCTCAACGCTCTCTCTCTCTCTCTCTCTCTCTCTCTCCCCCCATCATCTGGCCTATAGCTGATGGGGAGGGGGTGTGAATAAATGCAGGCCGGTGGTGTACAGGCAGGCGACCGAGCAATGGAAGGATGGACAGGTCGGGTGGGAGCGAGGGAGGGAGAGGGAGAGGGAGGGAGCGGGGGCGGGGGGGGGGGGGGGGGGGGGGGGTTGTAAGGAGGGGGGCAGGGGGGGTGGTGTGGGGGTCCAACCGGGGCCCTTTATTTATTTAGCGGGGAATGAGGCAGGTGTGTTATCCGCGACCTCTCAGATTAGCTCATCTGTTTATGCTAAGTCCGCCCGCACCGCGGGGAAGTGGCCGCGGGGCCGTGTCGCGGAGAGTGCAGAGAGCCATTTTTCTCACTTTATGTGCATGCGGTCTCTTTTCTGTTCATTCCCAATCAGTCTCGGATGCATCAGCTCCGTTCAGCCTGTGGTGTCGCCCGTGTGTGTGTGTGTGTGTGTGTGTGTGTGTGTGTGTGTGTGTGTGTGTGTGTGTGTGGGGGGGGTTACGGAGGGCACGTCCGCGGCCCTCGCGTTACTGATCCGCGCGACAGCTTTGCTGGCTCGGCTCTAATGCTTTAGTTTACTTCCTCCGGTTACATAAGGACATGGGGCTGGTGAAAGAAGCGCTTCCTGTGCCTAATGTAATTACATGTTAGCGCTTATTTCTCCCCTTCTCACTCTCTCTCTCTCTCTCTCCCCCCCCTCTCTCTCTCTCTCCCCCCCCCCCCCACTCGTTTATAGTTGACAATTACAAAGGCACGGCCCAGTGATGTTTTTCAGCTGCACTTAACCCCCGCAGGTCCCCAGCGGCGGCGGTCAAACGAGTTAGAGGGGGGGGGGGTGATCGAAGCGAGAGAGAGAGACGCCGGAGTCTTTGCGTTTTGGGCCCCGGCGCTCTCGCCTCACTCGTGCTAACATGAAGTCATGGAGCCGTTGGGTGTCGGGTTCTCTCAGCACCCACTTAAACAGTGACTGATGGGACTCGCGCGGGCGTGGAAACCTTATACACGCACAGTACACACCGCCACGCCGACGGACGGGCCCGAAAGACGCCGGCGCTCGGTCCGACGGCTAACTCTTTAAGTTATGCACACAAATCTGATGACAGTGATGCTGCGGCTGGAAGGACACGCATGTTATCCCTCCGGGGGTGTGCGTGCGTGCACGCACGCTGTGCATGCTACACAGCGCCAAGGCCCTTTTATGGTGAAGCTCTGCGGTCGGAAGGGAGCGTGCACGACGTCAGGGGGGCTTTTAGGATCGTGTTCACGTAATGCGTGACCCTTTGGCTTCCCGCCGGCCGCGGCCGAACGTATACACTGTGAACGATGTGTGTCAGGGTGACGTTTGTTGAAACAGAGGGACGTTGGGACACTCGATATCCTTGCGAAAAGAGCTCCGCCGAGTTTGCAGTGTGGAGCTCGCTCCCAGGGTACCGTGTGCGTGCACGTGTGTGTGTGTGTGTGTGTGTGTGTGTGTGTAAGGCCTGCTGAATGAGTGTTAATACACAAAAAGAAAACAGCTCATGAACTCATAAACATAAAGAGACGCATGCATGCATGACTACATTGAAAATAATTTATGTTACGGTTAAAGCTACAATCCGGGACTTATTTTTTATGAATGATACGTTATTTACACTAGGTTAATATAATTGAAGAATATAATTGGACATCTGCAGCGGTTGGAGGTGATCTTCCTACGGTATATACACTTCCATTAAAAAACATAGACCCTGGTGTGTCGGGTATATCTATTGGTTGACAGTGCTATGACTTAAAGGCCAAGAAAACACACCAATGCAACTAGTCACAACGAAACAGTTTTAAGGCCGTCCACACCAATGCACCTCCTTGCAACAACATGCAAGTAGTTGCGAGCAGTTGCACCGGTGCAGTTTGGCCTTAAGATATTTGAAGCAAACAGCGTACAGCGGATTGCGGGCACTACATATGCACCGAAATATGGGTTGTAGTTCGGACAGTGTTGCAACTATACTCCCTCCGTCTGGAGAGAGGGGGGGTTGGTTGGTTTGGTTGGTTAGGGTGAGAGAGAGAGCGAGAGAGTTAAAGCTAAAGTCCGGAATTAAAAATGTGCTTGAGCAGAAGCACAAAAGAATTTAGTACCAAAAGTAGAATGTACACATTTTAGCAAAATGTCCCATTTCACAACTTTTTAAATGTGTGAAATGTATACAAATCTTTTGAATATATCAGATCTACAAGCTCACAATGCGCCCCGATGCGACACATTGTGAGCTTGTAGATTGGCTATTTTCAAATGGCCGACATGTATACAGGCAGGGCTGAAGTGGTTAATGCATTTTTTTAATAAAATCTACAAAGTAAAGTTTTCACATGAAAGTAGTTGGAGTAAAAGTATTGGAAATTTGAAGTACAAACACCTCATAATTGTACTTAAGTATATACTTAAGTTAAGGTATACTTTCTACCACTGTAATACCGCGGTCACTGGCTCTTCCTCCAGTTAGCGCTGAACTCTCATTCATTATACCATAGCGTACATGCTAACACTGAGCATATGCTACTGAACTCTCATTCATTATACCATAGCGTACATGCTAACACTGAGCATATGCTACTGAACTCTCATTCATTATACCATAGCGTACATGCTAACACTGAGCACATGCTACTGAACTCTCATTCATTATACCATAGCGTACATGCTAACACAGAGCACATGCTACTGAACTCTCATTCATTATACCATAGCGTACATGCTAACACTGAGCACATGCTACTGAACTCTCATTCATTATACCATAGCGTACATGCTAACACTGAGCACATGCTACTGAACTCTCATTCATTATACCATAGCGTACATGCTAACACTGAGCACATGCTACTGAACTCTCATTCATTATAGCATATACGTAGCGTATGTACATGCCAACACTGAGTACATGCTACATACGACCTTTGACCCCTAGCTCTGCCATTCAGAAATAGCCAATCTGATCTGCTATTTTCAAATAATCTTGACAAATCTCCTCTCACGGCAGGGGGTCCTTGGCCTAAATACTATAATATAAACAGTATAATATAAACCAAACCCATTTCAATGCCTCATAATACAACAGATTTTTTTTTACCTCAGTGCATGTGAATTTAGCACGTCTGTGAGGAATAATAATACCGTAGGCTAATAACAAAAAAATAAAAAAATAAAAAAACATTATGTAGGTTAAACGCCGTCCATCACGGTCAGCCTGCGAGACAAGACGAGGCGTGAATGAACCCAAACGGACTGGAGGAGATAAACGTCTCAATGCCCCAGCTGTCACAACCTGTTTCAGGCCCAGGGTCGCCGGCGTGGCCAAATGCCTCTGGAAGCCACGGCAGGCGTTTAGCCCGGCGGTGCGTGTCGTGTCTGGACCAGCCGTGGTGTGGCGGAGGCCCCGGGCCAGAGTGTAGCGTGTGGGTATCAGGGACGCGATGGGAGCTGGCAGGTGAGACCTTGGCCCACAGTCAGCTCATAAAAGCCCCAGCTGGGGTCTCTCTCTGTATATGCATGTCGGCTGGCGGGCGGGCGGGGTGGGCAATGGCACGCGGGTGGGTGGCGGGTGGCGTGACACAGACTGACACAGATCTAACCTGCCACCACTGATGGACTGTTGACAGACGCAGAAGTAAAAGTATTGGACATTGGAAATGCTCCAGTAAAGTAAAAGTACCTCGAAATGTTACTTAAGTACAGTACTTGAGAAAATGTACTTTACACCGAAATGTATATAGGGCTGAAGTGATTAATGTATACAGTATGTTCTGTAATACTAATCGAAATCTACATAGCAACTGAAGTTTTAAAGTAATCATAATGGAGTAAAAGTGCAATATTTGTACAAATAGTGCACTGGCGTGACAGACACAGATCTAAGCTGCCACGGCAGACTGTTGACAGACCGCGTCACATGCACACACGGCTTCATTCTGGATCCAGATTAGGTTGCCGTACAGCAGGGGTTCCCAACCTTTATATTGTCACGGACCAGCTGACAGTTCATAAAATGAAGTAGTGAAAATAGTCGATCTACAAGCTCACAACACGCCACTTCGTGCAGCGTTGTGAGCTTGTAGATCTGCTTTTTTCACTAGTTTGGGTCCCGGGCAAACTAATAATTTCCCATTTCTAAAAAGTTTGGCAACCATGCACTGCCGTGCGGTAGTACGCCCGCCCTCCCGCCCCAGCGTCCAATTAAGGACACTCGCCAGAGGAGGATGCTGGGACATATCGCGCTGCAAATCAACACCTTGTTATCGATGGCATGCGCGCCGTACAATAGAACATACAAAACAATGACACATTCCGAGGTTATTAGGGGAAATGAAGTATGAGGGGGAAAAAGGTAGGGGGCATGGAAATGGCCAATTGACTTTACCCTCATCTCACCGTCTCAATAAGGAACTGATTCAATACGAGGCCCGGGTCTGATTTCATTACGGAATATTGGATCCGATTTCATTTTGTGCGCTCTCGCCCCCTGTGTTATACACTCGACCGATTGAAGCGCGACGGTTAAGAAGCCCTTTGTCATAAGAAGCCTCCATCGGCCTATCTTACATTTATTCCCCTGTCCTCCCCCCCCCCCAACCCTCCCCTCTCAATTTCCCCAAAGCAGAGGGTCCACAAATGGCCTCTCCCCTAGCTCCCACCGCGCCCTCCCCCTCCACTTCCTTGAAACCATAAGGGTGTATATTAATCAGCATCGTGTGCAAATGAAATGTCACGCCCTTTAATGTGAGAGCACTGTGGGAAATGTCGGGAGAAATGTCAAGTGGTTGCAGGGATGCTGGGACCATGGGGGACCAGGGGGGCTGATATCACTTCTGGTATAGTAGATAGGGCAGCTTGGTGGGCCACTGGGCATCCCCAACCTTAACGGCAGTGGTGGGAGAAATTACTCAAATGTTTTACTTAAGTAAAAGAGTCAATACTGCAATATAGACATATTCAAATATCTAAAGTAAAAGTTCAGGAATCAAAAAATGACTTGAGTAAAAGTAATATTGTATTGGTATTAAAATGTACCAAAATGGAAAATGTATACTCATTATGCAGAAGCAGAATGTCCCAGGTCAAGTCTTCAAATCATCTTTTGTTTAAATAGCATATCTACAAGTTAACAACGCGTCAAGCTGTGATCGGCTACTTTCAGCATGCAACCAAACCTGCCAATGCCATTACGACGCCGTCCAATTTCGGTCAAAAGACATAATCAAAATGTGCCTTAAAAATCTGCAAAACGCATGCAGAGAGAGGATAGAGGTGTGTGTGTGTGTGTGTGTGTGTGTGTGTGTGTGTGTGTGTGTGTGTGTGTGTGTGTGTGTGTGTGTGTGTGTTTGCGTGCGAGGTGTTACGGACGGTAGGGCCTACATCTCTCACACGCGGGTTGATACAGTCAGTGAGGCTCAAATTATAAATAACTGCGTTGAAATGATGGTGAACAGGTGGTGGCCTTGCGTGTGATTGCGACCTGCGTCATTGACACTTTCCTATCTGTCGGGGCCTTTGCATATACTAGATCACATCTAAACAACAATATCTGTTTCTTTCTTTCTTGTGCTGCGTTAAATTTCAGAGTTGGGGGGAAAAAAGGCAATTCTGCCACGCACTGCACACACCCACACTGCGGGCAGGTTCACTCTGGTACACGCTCTCCCAGTGTGTGTTAAGGACACATCCTGTATTGTACAGTATATTTACTTTGAAGAGGCAATCAGCTTTCTATAAATAATAAAAAAGTTTAAGAGTTCAGAGCAGATTAGGCTAAGAGGCCTCTGGGTGCCCTACTCTCTTTCTCTCTCCCTCTTTCTCTCTTCCAATCAGCACCCCCCAAACGCTTTCTCTCACTTCTCTTGGTCTTATAAAAGAGGAGGGGGGGGGGATTATACTTTTCTCCCTGTGCTCCTATAATGGACCACCTGCCAGGGGGAGTTAGCGACGACGCTGTATCACTGACAGGTACATCACTGCTACCCCCACACACACACACACACACACACACACACACACACACACACACACACACACACACACACACACACACACACACACACACACACACACACACACACACACACACACACACACACACACACACACACACACACACACACACACACACACACACACACACACACACACACACACACACACACACACACACACACACACAACCAAAAGGAGGGAGAGAGAGGGATAGGGAGAGAGAGAGAGAGAGAGAGAGAGAGAGAGAGAGAGAGAAAGAAAAAGAAAAGTATAACACTCCCTCCAGTATATGGGAAATATATAAAATATGAAAACTACATTCATGGGGAAAAATAAAGACATGCAAGGAGTGGAGTGTGCCCAACAATGTGCACACATTGGCGACTGATATCTACTGTATATGCTGGCGACATTATTCCAAAGAGAGAGAGAGAGAGAGAGAGAGAGAGAGAGAGAGACAGCTATAATACAACAGTGTCTGGGCATGTAGCTATGCAGACAGATTGCACTGTGTGGAAGTATATGCTAGCTGTTGCAGAGAGGAGGAGAGGACACCTGGGCTCCTTCAGACTCAAATTAACTGTGTAGCCGACCGGACTGTCAGCCGCAATTACCTGCCTGGCCGTTCCCCCCCGCCTGGACCCCCCCCCCACCCGTCCCGGTCATTTATTTCCTCTCTCCCTCCTTCCTTCCATACTACCAGTGTTGCCAGGTTTGGCGAAAGAGGGTACGGGTATACAAGATCAACACAACAACCGAAATCTTGTTTTGTGGTCCCTGGCACAAAATATCTGAATATATAATATAATATATTCAGATGGGGGCTCTGCGGACAGATACTGTAGCTGCATTATTAATTTGGGGGTCCTCACCAGAATCACTGGTTTAAACAAGATTTAGGAAGGAAACCCCCAAAAATATATAATAACTACACTTTGGGAAAAAAAATAAGCCTCTCCTCAAAAAAACCACAACCAAAATACATGAGACAGAAAAACAAGCTCAAAGTCTCTTATAATAAACAGACGTGGCAACACTGACTTAGTCGTCTCGTCCCCCACAGACACACAGACACACACACTGCAGTCCGGCAAACGGTAAACAGGCTGGCCACCTCCTTGTCAACCTGGAAGGTCCTAATAATGAGAGTCTTGCCGTGCACATTTACAGGCTATTTTCAGGAGTGGAGAGATGGACTCTGAACCCCCCCCCGTCCCCCTCTCTCTCTCCCTCGCCCTCTCGACGACCACATTACGGGACAATTATCTGGGTCTAGTCGGGGAGGGCAGTGGGGGTTAAGTTGAATAGCCATTGGCTGTCACTGATTGCTTTTTTAGATTTATTAGATTACAAATTAGATTGGAGGACTCGCATAGGGCCCGAGCGGTGCTGCATGGGAGTTCGGTGACTGTCTCCGCTTGTGTTGAGCGTGTGTGCGTGCGTGTGCGTGCGTGTGCATGTGCATGTGCGAACACATGTGAGTTCTACCGATTCCAGTGCAGGGGTGAACCAGACTTCCCCTGTGGTTGACCTGCCGTGATGCAGCCATGTCAGACAGACCAAGCTTCTCATTAGCCCTTATCAGTGTGTGTGTGTGCGCGTGTGTGTGTGTGTGTGTAGACTTAGATAGCATTTGAAACAGACTTATAGCATGTTATGTAGACAGCACTAGAATTGCATTGTATATAGTCATAGCACGCCAT
>NC_137867.1:38012514-38032514 GCF_963924005.1 Protomyctophum bolini | reverse complement strand
AGAGCTCTGTGTGCGTGTGCGTGCATGCGCGCGTGTGCGTGTGTCTACGTCGAGTCCAACAGACAGCCTGGTTCTGTCTCGATGACGGGTCAGGCTACAAGTTTGCTCATCATTTGTTTAAGACTTTCATTTGTGCGACTGAAAAGTTGCTTTAGCCGTTTGCAGTGGTGGACAACATCTACCCCAGTACTGAGTCAAAGCATAGATAGATACTCATAGTCAAATATTAACCTCTACTATACAAGTGAAAGTTAGAAATAGCTTAAACTTATTTTTATATACTTAAGTATTCAAAAGTACAAATTACAAAGTATGTTTTTCCCTTTTAATATCAATGCATTGCTGTATTGAAATTTCCCAATTTGTCATGTGGTATCATGGATTAAACTGCCTCTATTCAATTGATATTTTACAATATGTTCATCTTAAAACAAAGTATGTATTATTATTATTATTATTACTGATTTTATCTGCGAAAGTTATACCTGATTTAAAACCCACGACGCACATATAACCACCTAGCTCCTCAAGCGTTGTGAGATTGTAGATCAGTTATTTCGCTGCGCAAACACATGGCGTGCAACTAAGTACATATAGCAAAGAGTTAGAATGACATCCTGCACTCTATACCAGTGGTTGTCAACCTATTTAGGATGCAAGCCGCCAAAATAATCATAATATTTGAACTGGGCACCCTCCATCCTCAGCAGCACTTGGAATTGTACGAGTATAGTACTTGTTTTATTAAATAGGTCTTAAAAGCCCTTAAATTGTTACTTCACTGTCATTACATGGGGAGTGGTGACCAACCCCAAAATCATTTGGGGACCCCCCTGAGCGTCCCGACCCACAGGTTGAGAACCGTCGCTCTATAGAATCCAAATGACTGACACCAGAACTTTGATCCACGTGCATAACAATGAGCATGGCATGAACAATGGAGGACTGATCAACCAGGCTGCGCTAACGACGCACCTGGAAGAACATGAAGCAGAGATCACGGGTTGTCTTTGATAAGAGTGCAAAAAGTAATAATAATGCACACACACAAAACAAGTAGAGTTCACACAAACGTCACATGGAAGTGGAAGTCAAAGAGTGTTGGGGAGATGATGATCATAAGAGATGCAACCCAGAGCCAGGGTTCACCGCACTCCAATTAAACCAGCAACCACTGTCTTGAGAGAGGAGCAGGGGCCAGAACGAGAGAGAGACTACAAGAGAGAGAGAGAGAGAGGCTGAAAGACGCAAGTCAAGATTAAACAGTCGAGATAAAAGCGGAGTGAGTCGGAGACGTATGCATTCATCAAAAGTTACAGACCCCCATACCCACGGCTTCTCCTCGGGGCTAAGTGCTCCTCGGAGGAGCCGGTGAACTGATGAGGAGGAATCGGGAGGAGGTTGAAGGGGTGTGTGTGTGTGTGTGTGTGTGTGTGTGTGTGTGTGTGTGCGTGTGTGTGCGGAGTGGGGGGGCATGGGGGCGACCCACCAACCTTGCACTCCACTCCTCAAACCATCTAAAAGGACAACATCCTCGAGAAGACGCGAGCAATTAAAAGTCAACAAGAACGACTGGGGGAGGGGGGGGGGGGGGTGAGGAGGGGGTTCTCAAAGTCGCATTGGCGTGCAGAGTCTTATATACACGGTAACACGGGAGGAGAACAAAACCCAGAGAATAAAATACGTTCCGCCCTCCTTCAGTCTATACACGACATAAAAAAGGTATATACATTTTAATTAAAAGTGCATGACTGCAGAGCATGTGCCTTTGTGTAAAAAAAAAACACAGGAGTGGATGATCTAAAAGGTTGTTTGAAGTCTAAGACCGAGGTCTCTAATGCCGCATAATGCTTAATTAAAATTGTAAGAGTGCCACGGCGGGGTTGGCGCACAGCGGGAGGCGTGTTATACGAGCGTCGTAGGTTGAAGGCAACAAGTGGTTTGTAACGGTGGAGCGCAGCGGCACTCGTCGGCGTGACAGCGGCAGGATCGGTGTCAAACAACAAACCCCCGCACTCTCTCTCTCTCTCTCTCTGTCTCTCACACACACTTTCTTCATGTTCTGTTCTTTTGTTGTCGTTTTTAATTTTTCTCTATAGGCGGCCTCGACTCCTCATGCCATAAATATAGAAATGTCTTTGCATGTCATACCTTTCAACATCTTGTACTATCCCCTTGAACCGTATACATCAGTGGTCTTCAACAGTGGGTCCTCAGAGGTACTATAGGGAGGTCTACCAAATCTGTGTGAGATAGCAGATATATAGTTTTAATTTTTACATTAACTCATTTTGACCTGAGATCAGATTAAAAAAATGTCTTCTACATCCTGACACTTTTCTGAAAAAGCTATGTTTCTTTGTCAGTTATTCTTCGATTTTTCAAAAATAGCAGATCTACAAGCAATAGCTAAATCATAACATAATTCTAAGAACCAAAAGGGGTTCCCGCCCAGAATGGGCCCTACAGTAGCATCGCTATTCTGAGGAGAACTTAGACAAAAATAGCAGATACGTGGAGTGGATATTAGGTTTGGTGTAGAGGGGAAAACAAGCAGACCTGAGTACAGAGTGAAAGGTCAGTTTCTAAGAATTGACGGTTTAAATATAGTATGTCTGAAAATACACATTAACAGGGATCCAACACAGACTCATGGCCGTGCTGTCAAACATGTCTATCAAGCTATATGAAAACGTTTGCAACACAATGTTATACAATATGTAGTTGGGGGGGGTTCCTGCTTCTCTTTCTCTCACAACTAGGAGGTCCGTAAGCTGAGAAACGTTGACGACCAGCTCTGCTCAATTATGATTATAGTTGTCCCCAGGGCTCCATATTTCCATCCACAGTATACACCGATTCTCTTTTTGCTGAAGATCTGCAGGATCTACAGAATCTACAAGATCAATGAGATCTGTTATATTCACAGAATGTTTGCACCCAGAGCGACAACACTACAATTTATATTGACTTGTTGTAGATTTGGATGAAAATTACGTGGGAGTTTTAAACTGTACAGCAAACTGTTCTGCAACATTAAGCTCACAACATCACCCGTTGTGAGCTTGTAAATTTGATCATTTGGCCATAATGTCTGTCCCGTTTCTTCTTCGTTTTTAGGTATTAAAAAGTTCTTAAAAGTCCTTACATTGTCACTTTACTGTCAAATCACGTGCGGGGCAGCGACCCTCAGGTTGAGAACCACCGGGCTATATCATCAGTCTATTGACCTGGCTGACAATAAGCCATTCTCAGAAACCCGAGTCAAGTGATGTGCATCGCTTGGCTGTCAGAGATGGCCTCTCCGTGCTCTCTCCACTCAGATGCTATCACTCGCAGACCTTTTGTCGGCCTTAATCCGACCGTGGCACACACACAGAGACACAGAGCATCCTCCGTAAAGTGACATGCAGAACACATTCATCCAGTCCACACTCCCAGAGAAACACCATCATTCCAACTTGTATTGTTATACTGTAAAAAGTCTCATTTTTAGCCCCTTTTGTCTATAACCCCGAAACGGTCCCGTGAAAAATGTCAAATGTGAAACGCAAAGATTGTGAAGAGCGAAGGCATTGTGGAGGGTGTGTGTGTGTGTGTGTGTGTGTGTGTGTGTGTGAGTGTGTGCGCATGTGCGTGCGTGCGTGCGCCACATAGGCAGACAATGGGGTTCATAATCCATGTAAATTACAGAACTAGACTGAATAAGCGACCAAGCTCAATCATGAACCTGCCTCTCTCTAATCCCACTCTACTAACTAGAAGGCCTCTCCGTGGTGAACGCGGGCGTTCAAGTGGAGGAGCTGCCGGTTTGTTCCTCATAAGCCTGATTTATACACTTCATGTGCGCGTCGTCACACACCCAACCATCGTCAATATACAAGCCCACCGGGCGTCGCCGATGCGATGCCCGGTGGGCTTGTAGATCGACTGCGTTCAGCCGCATACATTATAGGCAGCAGGGGGAGGAGATCAACTCCTCCGGAGCGACTCCATTCAGCTCCGGGAAACACGCGGCGCGAGGCATTTTGTCTGGTCCGGGGGGGGCTAAGTTAAATAATATTACACATATGCTTACAACTTCAAAGGGGGGCCTGCAATGGATGGATGGATCTTGGGTGTGTGTGTGTGTGTGTGTGTGTGTGTGTGTGTGTGGGGGGGGGGGGGGTCCTCAACCCAATCCACAGCTCACACCGCCCCACTTATAGCTTACAGCCGCCATCCATTGAGTCCCGGAGTAAATGCCAGCAGTCAATAAACAGATATATAGATGAGCAGCGGTGATAGAGACCCATGCAGCCCCGCCCCCATCAGACACACAACGCTAATGCCCACAGCCACCCTACCCGAAATGAGCTGTTTAAAAAAGCGTTAAAAAAAAAAAGCATTTCCTTAAGTACGGAACCAAAACATTTGATTGCGCTTTCTTTTGCGGAAAATTATGGCGCGTGTTAAAACTCCAGCCCTATAACCGCATGAATTTAATCCATCAATTACCCCCAAAGAGCTGTTGCGAATTCTCCCCCCCCCGTCTACAAATTGAGGCTTCGCACACACAGACAGACGCACGTACACACACACACACACACACACACACACACACACACACACACACACACACGATAGTGCACACACTCGATAGCGCACACACTCATGGTGGATTTGCTGCTCGCTATATTTATCTGGTAGTGATGCATATTTATTTCTAATTCTTACATGGCTGCAGGCTGCGCCGTGATTCGCCATCCTCAACCAGCATTAGTGGCCCTATAATGGGGCTTAGAATTACATGTGGAACCCTGTTGGAGTCTCATGGCTGGATTTAAGGTGGGATTTATCATGTTCGGAATTATTCACTGCTCTCGAGTATGCCTTTTCCACCAGGCTCACTGGCTGACTGACTGACTGGCTGGCAGACTGACTGACTGACTGACTGACTGACTGACTGGCTGGCTGGCTGGCTGGCTGGCTGGCTGGCTGACTGACTGACTGACTGACTGACTGACAGACTGGCAGACTGACTGACTGACTGACTGACTGACTGACTGACTGACTGACTGACTGACTGACTGACTGACTGGCTGGCTGGCTGGCTGGCTGGCTGGCTGACTGACTGACTGACTGAGAGACTAGGGCCCGTGTGGAAAACACGGAGGAAGAGGATAGAAAGAGAGGAAGACAACAGGATGTAATGACAGCGGAGGAGGAGAGGCGAACCGTATAGGAAAAGTGGTTCCCAAAGTTTTTTCATCATGTCAAGGACCCACCCCCACATTTACTTGACTGTGGACCCCCCCATCTGAAAATAGTTTGTACCAGGCAGGGGCACGCGCAAGCGTATATCCTATACATGTGCATGTCGCACAGAGAATAATTATTATGGTGTATAGTGTACCATCTGAAAAACCTACACTACAGCACTGGATATGCCCATATATAATAGGCATATAGAGATCCGGTTGTCCAAAGCCAGTCATCCGACCACTGGTATGCACATATCATGGTCATGGCGCATAATATGGGACCGACCCACTTCAAACTCGGCTCGCACATCGACAAGGAGTGGAGGGAGTGCTGTGCCCGTCGCTGAGTCGTTCGGATATGCGGTTGTCCAGAACCACTGATCAGACCAATAGGTCCATACACAGTATGGATATCTAGTTGTCCATAAAGGCTGACCCATCCTATATGCCCATATATGGGCGTAGCAATATACAGGGTACTAATGACATCAGGACAGCTGATGTGACGGAGGGTTCTATGGTGTAATGGTTAGCACTCAGGACTTTGAATCCTGCGATCCGAGTTCAAATCTCGGTAGAACCAATATTTGATCATATTGAATGTTGTTGAAAAACAAGCTTGCAAAAAGGATCACTTTTTGGGTGTTATCCTTTTTGTACGCTGTTGCCGTTTGCATTTCTGTCAAATAAAGTGTTCAATGAATCAATTTAATCAGGGATCCAAAAGGGACACAGACATACTGTACTGGCTCTGACAAAGCCCTCGACAGTATTACACTACTACTTACTTGATCACATATCCTAATCCTACAAGCACACTCAAACACATGAACATGTGAGAAAATGAAAGATCCTGTGCAGACTACTGTCCTGCAGTGTTGATTGTGTCGACTATAATTATAAGACGAGAAATGTTCGTCAACTACCTTTTTTCACCGACGAAAACTAAATAATAACTAAGCTATGAGTTATAAAACTAAGACTATAAGTAGGCCTATATATTGACCATTTCGTCAACAAATAAAAACCTAACTAAAACGTTGGGGAGGAACTATAGCTGTGTAGAGATCCAGTAGAACAAAAACAAAACGGGTAATTTTATGCTTGGTTGGACAGTGTCCAGCCTGTTGACATGCATCAGTCTTCAGACTGCCCGGTTGGCCTGTCAGAAGAGGGGAGGGCAGGGGATGAAAGGCAGACACCTCGGGGGGCTAAGATAACACGCCCGAGGACATGCACTCTGCTGACTGACTGACTGCAGAGCAGCTCCACACACCCAGAACAAAGTTGGAGAGAGATAAGCAGACTGATATGACCCCAGCAGCAGCAGCAGCAGCCAGGCTGTTTAAGACATTGCATGTGATGATGATCAGCGAAGCGCCGAGCCGTGAAAGGAGCTCAAAATGGAGCCTCATACATGGTACATCATGCTTTAAACAAAGTGTCCAGTTAGATAATTATGCCTAAAACTGACAGCCTGTCACTTCAGACAGTTTTGGACGTATCTCCAATGTTTCCGAGAGGTCATCACATTTGTGATCACCTGGAAAAGTGGCTGTGGCTGTTTTCCGACATCAACCTGCGGGCCGCATTACGTGAAGGTTGGTCGCCAGTTGTCTGTGTATGTATAGGGGGAGGGACTGCGACGCTCTATCTGGGCTGCTGTTATGTCCTGCCCTTATAGTCGTGGTGGTGAATACACACACAGTTTGGTTGCACCCGTACCTCAGGGCCTCTGTATTGATTCCAACTGCTAAGACGGTCCATTCTAACCAAAGAGAACCGAGAGAAGGAGAGGGAGAACTGGAGCGCAATGGACATGCTTGCCGATCGTAGGTACAGCAGCGTATTATACGGCTGGGGCCAAACACATGAACGAGCCAAAATCTTTGGTTTCGACCAATGGGCTCGACTCACGAGCTTGCACACGTAAGACAACACACAGAGGCCAGCGGGAATCGAACCCAGGACCTCCTAGCTGTGAGGCGACAGCGCTACCGACAGCACCACCGTGGCCCTAACTCTATGAATTCCTGAAACGGAACGGGTTTGGACGTACAAGGTGTGCACCTACACAGCTACGACACAGCACCTGGAGGTCTTGTCACTTGTCATTCAGCATAATTCTGTGTATTTACAGTGAAAGAGACGCGGGTGGGAGGTGAGCTGCAAACACAGAGAGAGAGAGAGAGAGAGAGACAGAGACAGAGAAGTGTCATAACGTTTGACATGGAATAGACCCGGGGACATGTTGACTCTCAGGGGGCTCAGAGTGACATGTGACACGCCAGCGAGGTGGTGAAAAACAAATAATAAGAAATGGCAACGTGGCAAACCAAATATTCTGAGTAAGCTTGTTAAGAGTTTCTGAGTTGTACGTTTTATTTTTCCCCCCACTGTGACAGGCTATTTTTGTTGTATGTATTGGGTTAGGTTTTTGTTTTGTGTGGGTTTTTTTTTTTTTTAGGAACAATGCACCCTGATCCAATGCCACAGTAGAGGTAGTTCTTTAGGAACAATGCACCCTGATCCAATGCCACAGTAGAAGGGTAGTTCTAAAGGAACAATGCACCCTGATCCAATGCCACAGTAGAAGGGTAGTTCTTTAGGAATAATGCACCCTGATCCAATGCCACAGTAGAAGGGTAGTTCTAAAGGAACAATGCACCCTGATCCAATGCCACAGTAGAAGGGTAGTTCTAAAGGAACAATGCACCCTGATCCAATGCCACAGTAGAGGTAGTTCTAAAGGAACAATGCACCCTGATCCAATGCCACAGTAGAGGTAGTTCTAAAGCTTGTGACCCAAAAGAGAAAGTTGATATACATGGAGCCCAAATATAGTGAAACTAGCCAATCTACAAGCTGGGATCTTGTACAGTAGATTGAATATTTTCACTACTTCTTCAAAACATTTTTTGTAATTCATGATTTATTTAATCATTGAAATTATCTATAGATTTATTAATTTTTTATTCATGAAAAACACAGTTGAGAGGATACTGCCGCATGTTCTAAGGGGTATAACGCGGTTTCCTTGAGAAGATCCTACTGGTCCTGCACAAGTTTTAATGACATGACGTCATGTGGCAGCCAAGTCTATGGACTTTTAATGTTGAATGTCTATGAAACATGCACCCCCAAAAATCAGAAAGCCCCCAAAAACAAATCAGAATGGCCTCTCGTGACGTCATGTGGCAGCCAAGTCTATGGACTTTTTATGTTTTCTTTAATCCTAGCCCCTAGCCAACCCCCCCCCCCCCCCGTGACGTACAAGAGCAAACAAAGGCACCCCTCACTTCATACAAGTGTGTCTTTTTTTCATTCAAGTCAAAATGTAGACAACAACAAAATGAAACTAGGCATCGGGGATTGAATTAGGTTAAAGCCATGCAGACAACCGCTTTTATCGAGCCCAGACTGAATAATGTTGACTTTATCTCCTACCCAAAGTGTGCAACTTAGAGGGGAAAAAACTAATCTTTCTTCTCTGTCTTCTTGTTCCATAAAGTTAATAATTGATGACGCGGTCCTAATACTACCATGTTCCTGCTCATTGTTCTGCTCGGGCCTGTCCCATAAGACTAATTAGCAGCCTCGCATTTTTTATCAGCAGCAGCCATGTTTCGCCGCTCTTTTTTGGCAGCAAACTGATGTCATTACTCTCACACGCGCACAACACCTACAGAATATGTACAGTGACGGTTTTTAAGCGAAATAATGTGCAGCTTCTGAATATTCAGGCGGTATTTTCTATTTGTAACGTCTCCTCCTCGGCTGCCTCCGACCACGTAATAAATCACGAGGTAATGATATTAAGGAGCGCCAGTTTGTCTGGCTCAGAGCGCATGTGCCGTCGGTTTTCCAAATGGAAAGGAATGCAGAGGAAAGCAGAAACAACAACAACAGCGAGCCTGAAACATCCACCTGCTGCAGCTCGCTCAGACACACGCACGGCGCACCAACGCACTCACACGCACACGCACACACACACACACACACACACACACACACACACACACACACACACACACACACACACACACACACGAGAAGGTCTAATAATGAAACATGGGATTGCGGAGGAGAGCAGAATGCAGCAGTGACTCTGAGGAAACATACCAACAACAAAAAAGCACCGCGCTGCTTGACCTTTGCCCCCATTGGCAGCAAACCAATCGGCCGGTATACCCATATCTAAACATATGCCCCGGGCCAAACTCTACTGCTGCGCGCGCACGCATGCACACGCACACACACACACACACACACACACACACACACAGAGAGAGAGAGGGGGGAGAGCAGAGAGAGAGTACCTACTATTCCATCTCAACAACTCCACACTGGTCCAGCTCTCTGTGTCTTTTTTTCATTATTTTTTTCTTCTCTTCACCGGGGGTGGGAGGTGGGAGGGGGTCAACTTTATTGTGTCCGTTTACCTGCTATAGTATACTATATCTTTGTGCTCTTGTGTCAAAGAAAATGCACGTCTGGGAAATGTTTGATTCTTGTAAAAAAATATATTTTCTACGATTCTGAATTTATTTGCTTTTTCTTTTTTGTCCTTTATTTTAGCTGCCGGTAACGTTTAAATACTTCCCAGCTTCCGTATAGTGGTTTCTTTAACAAGCAACGGTGGTGGTGGCTATAGTGGGCTGCAACGTGGTGCTGGCTATAGTGGGCTGCAGTCGCTGGTTATTAAAACCATAGAGGGAAAAAATTTGCCCTTCAGGCTTTTGGCCCCGTCCTATAGGCTATACCTGAAAGCACCTCCATACACCCCCTCCACCCCACCCCACCCCCCAATACCACAGCGATTTCCCAACCCCATACCACAATCTTTCAAGACAAATGCACTTGTGTAGAAAAATGTGTGTGCGCCGCCGCCGCCGCCTTTACATGTGTGTATGCGTGCGTGCGGCGTATAGAGTATGGGTCTTGGCATGGTGGTTGGTGGTCTGGTCAGGTTACGGGGCCAGCTGTCTCAGTGCTGTAGGAGACAACATTGGACACATCACAATAATAGAGTCTGTGTGTAACTCGACCCTCTGCCACGCACTAATGAAATCACTGCTCTGCACTCATCTGATGACTCCGCCACACAACACACACACACACACACACACACACACACACACAGTACGCTGTGCAGAAATGTATACAAATGTGTATTGCATGGTTTTTTTGTGCACAATAAAAGGACGCCACAAACACATTGTCTGTGCATATGCACACACTAACTGAGACGTGCACAGAGTCGGACACATATGCACACACACACGCACACGCACACACGCACACACACACACACACACACACACACAGTTTTTGAGTACAGTACGTACAGATAGCTGGCCAATGTGAAAAGGGTGGTATATATTCCTCCGAGTAGGACAGTCCATGAAAGATTTCACATAAATTGCATGCTGCGTTCATGATTTGAGGCATTTTGTTCCAAAAATGTGTTTTGCTAAAATCCACCTGTTCAAAACGGGCCAATCCTAAAAACTTTGAAAGCCAATGTTAGCCAATTAGGATGGGATATGAAATATCGGACAGATCCATATAGCAGATCTACAAGTGTAGATCTGCTATTTTCAAAAGATATCTATGCATTTGAAAACTTTAAATGGGACATTCTGCATAATGTACTTTTACTTTTGGTACTTAAGTGCATTTTGATAACAATACTAAAAGTATTGGTTTTACTACTATTTACTCAAGTACATTTGTAATTCCAGACTTTTAGTCTGTAAAAGTAATAATACTTTTATTTAAAGGGACATTTCACCCTTTTTGCAAAAAAATACATGTTAATGACGTTTAGAAAATTTAGAACACTTTCCTGGGGGTCTTTGTGTGTGTAATATATACAATATACAATATAACTACAACATGTAGTCCAGGAAGTAAGTGAGCCCAGTGTCCATGACATCAGAGACACTGGGCTCACTCTAAAATCTAAAATATCTAAAACCAAATATTACACACACAAAGACCCCCAGGAAAGTGTTCTAAATCTTCTAAACGTCATTAACATACATATATTTTTGCAAAAAGGGTGAAGTGTCCCTTTAAATAAAAAACGTCAGTACTTTTTCCACAACACACGCCTTATAGTAATACTAGTACAGTATACACACGCACGCACGCACGCACGCACAAACGCACACACAATCCAAAATACTTCTGGCCCCTGTCCACAATGTAAACTATTGGCATGTCCAACAAGATTGGCCAATTAGACTGACACAGAAAAGGACAGGGGTCAGCAGAAGGTTGCGCTCCGTTCCACACACACACACATCCTGTCAAACGTATGTGTGTGTGTGTGTGTGTGTGTGTGTGTGTGTGTGTGTGTGTGTGTGTGTGTGTGTGTGTGTGTGTGTGTGTGTGTGCGCGCGCAACTGCACGTGCGTGTGTGCGTCCGTCTGTGTTGTTGTAAATAAATGTCTGTACGTGTGGTTGGTGTGAGTGAGTGTCCAAGACTGTATGCAGCTGTGTACTGTATGTGAGTGCATGTATGTGTTTATGCATACGCGTGCATGCGTACACATACTGTACGTGCGTGTGTGCTTGTGTGTCTGCTAAATGACAAAATGTGTGTGAGTGTTTGAGCTAGGCATCCAGACCAGTGGTTCCCAAACTGGGGGTCAGGATTGGAGGCCCCAGAGTGGGTCCTCAAATCATTTTAGGGGTCCCCAGATGATTAGCTTAATGTGCAACATTGCTTTCTCACTCAAGAGTGCGAGGCGGAGTTCAGCTATTTTCACAATATTTATTTGTGGAACCAATGTTGTAATGCCTATAATGCCAAGTGCTTGCCAGGGTGTCCCAAGTTCAAATATGATTATTTTACGGGGTCGCTAGTTCAAATAATTATGATTCTTTTACAAGCTCAATGAAAGTATAAAGACACATTTCTTTCTATAGTTCAGTTATTTGTAATATCTGCCCTGCATGTGCAAATTGTGTTAACGAAGGCCAACAGGCAAACAGAAATGTCATTTTTATTTAATGTGTTCCAATGTTCAAGGCCAAAAACACAATTAGATTGTTAAGCGCAATTATTTGTCAGGTAAAATGTCAGGCCTAGCTGAGAGGCCATGCAGTTATTATTACATGTTACAAAAGCATCAATACCACATTGTACAAAGTAAAAGTCTGGTTTGCGGAATTTACTTGAGTAAATGTACAAAAGTACAGTGGTGTAGATTATACAACTGGCCCCCACCTTCAGTTAGTGTAATGCGGCCCTCAGGTTAATGGTCAAACATGACCCGCTTTAATTACTTCTAAATTAGTAGCTTAATGAGTAGTATTAAAATGTTAGTCTTTTTTATGTCCAATGTATTTAGTTCATGAAGTTAACATTACAATTAAAGGCATTTGAAATTAAATCAAAATGTTACTTTTCAGGATTATAAAAAAATAGCTGATCAACAAGCTCAAAACGTGTCGCATTGCTACAACAGTAATGCAATGTGGCCCTCTGGAATGAGTGTGGAAATATAGTGGCCCTCTCCATCGTCAAAGTTGCCCACACCTGGTGTAGTTAAACCAAAAGAAACCACTTAATTGCAGAGCTTGTGCAGTAGATCGACAATTTTTGAAAATGTCCAAAACAAAAAAAAACAGAAAATGTAATGACATGCCCAAAAATCATAGGCACTTTCAACCTGGTGTCCAACAGTCTATGAACGGTGCTGCTAATCCATCCTAACAGTCTATGAACGGTGCTGCTAATCCATCCAAATCCAATAATACAAAATGTGGAACAGGCATAATTGATGAGAGGAGTGAGAGACAATTGATTGCATACAAAAAGATGCATGAATTGAAATCAATAATGTGCCAACCCAACAAGTAAATACAAATACAATATTTTGTAAAAAATGAACGGCTGTTTGACTGGCGTCCCTCTCTGGACATCGTTCGATATTAAACTTCTTACAGTTTTGCTACGACGAGGGTCTCAGAACTTTTCCTCAGAACTCCTAGCTGCACGCCAACATGTCCTGACTCTACCCAGTATTTCGGAAAGCTTTTTCATGATCGGAACACCTCGGAACCACTAAACAGAACCTTTAACCCATTCTGACCTGAGATCAGATTCATACGAGGTTTCCACTGGACACACTCTGGTCTGATGAACCCATTCTGACCTGAGATCAGATTCTAAAAAATGTCAGTCGTTCTTCGATTTTTCTAAAATAGCAGACCTACAAGCTGATCTAGCAGATCTACAAGCTCATAGCGCGCCACCGAGTGGCGCGCTATGAGCTTGTAGATCTGCTGTTTTTCCAATAGCTAAAGCATGACATGATGCTGACACCAAAAGGGGTTCCCGTTCAGAATGGGTTAAATCCCTAATCCTAACGTCCCCCCCCCCCCCCGAATTGTACTGTATTGTACACAAAAATAAAATTTAATCAAAAACAACCATTTTCTCTTGTGAGGACTGTGAAAATTCTACAAGGACTATTTCTCAAATTCTACTGTACTTGGCCCTCACAAGTATGTGTATAATAATACAGAAGTGGTCAGGAGGTGCACGCACATCCCGGGTAAATTCAACAGGTGCTCGAACAAAAAAGAACAGACGGAAAAAGGAAGAATAAGTCTGCACACACACACACGCACACACACACGTGAGAGTGCGTGCAGGCGTGCATGAATTAATCAGACACTTTGGCTGTACTTCCGTCTCTTCCAATTTTCCAAATCCGCCCGACAAACTATTAATGCTCGCTCTGGCATTGTGTGAAAACTTATTTAACCTTCGCTCAGCCCAGCCAGGGTCACACAGCCAGAGTGGTGTAGTAGGCTCATACTGTAGTCTACTGCTGACGTAGGATCAGCCCAGCCAGGGTCACACAGCCAGAGTGGTGTAGTAGGCTCATACTGTACTGCTGACGTGGGATCAGCCCAGCCAGGGTCACACAGCCAGAGTGGTGTAGTAGGCTCATACTGTACTGCTGACGTGGGATCAGCCCAGCCAGGGTCACACAGCCAGAGTGGTGTAGGCTCATACTGTACTGCTGACGTGGGATCAGCCCAGCCAGGGTCACACAGCCAGAGTGGTGTAGTAGGCTCATACTGTACTGCTGACGTGAGATCAGCCCAGCCAGAGTGGTATAGGCTCATACTGTAGGCTACTGCTGACTTGAGATCAGCCCAGCCAGAGTGGTATAGGCTCATACTGTAGGCTACTGCTGACGTGAGATCAGCCCAGCCAGAGTGGTATAGGCTCATATACTGTACTGCTGGCGTGGGATCAAACTAGCTCTGTTTAGAATACGGTCTCTGCCGGGCGGAAACATTATGTTGTGTCTAGGGTTCTCCTGATCCCATCACGTGATCAGAAATCGGGGGCGATCACGTAGTTTTCATTTTTTCAAATGATCGCACTCGGATCGAGAGCAAAAAAAACATGATCGCTAGTATCAATATTATATCCATATCATGATATTAGACTGGATAAATATTCTCCGTGATTTTGGATATTGTAGTATTGTGACATGCAGTCTTCTATAAATATATATATATATCGGAGGAATATATCGGATTGGGGAAAATCGGTATCGGCAGACTGGGACATCCCTAGTTGTGTCCAAAAACTAAAACAACAAATTCAAAGCATCCTATCTAACAAGGATCTGTGGATCTGCTACTTCTGATGCTTTTCGGGTGCGACGCCGCAGTACGATCCAGTATAGGGCGTTGATTTAAAAAGTTAAAAAGAGATAAGAGGTTTCCGCCCCCGACAGCAACGACATGATTAGCGGGGCATGAGTGGGGGAATCCAGGATATAAAGGGCATTATTTTCTAAATCCTGCTCTACTGACGGGGCTTAAAGGTGTAAACATTGAACAGCATTATAACAATGAAGGTAGTATTACTGCATGTTTCTGTGAGAAAAGGTTCAAAAGTTCATGCCCGGGGTCGTTCCGCCAGCCAAGTTACCGCAATGACAAACAGTATAAGCAGTTTGGATTAATCCAACCACCTTCCTTCACTGGTAAGTATAGCACAGGATGGGGGTGGGGCTTATAGATGGTGAAAACATGCTTTGAAGGAGGAGGGGCAAAGTTGGAAAGTAACTAAGAGTACAGTGCGTTTACTTAAGTACTGTGCTTGATAAAAAGCATGCACACACACACACACACACACACACACACACACATATATATTTACAAATACATGCACACTTATACTGTCAGGCACGTGCACATAGAGACATCAAAAGGGGGCTTGAGCCCCTGCACTTTTACCTGTCTGTAAAAAAATCACACCTGTGTGAACTGAGTGGTGCAACTCCCCTCTCCCCCTGCCCCCCCCTCTCTCTCTCTCTCATTAGCAGGAAACAGTGCAGTACTATCTCTCTCTCTCTGTTTCTGGCACAACAGTGCCACTTTTGCCCCTACTGGTACTCATAGTCACATACATAGTCACATAGGTTAACACGGACATTGCTGTTCCTTGGAGTGGTTGCACCACTCAAAAAGCATGCCCTCTCCAGACCAGGAATACAGCATTTACTATGGTGAAAAAAATGCAAATGGCATCTGGTTCTAGTATTGTAGTCCTCTAACTTATTAACAGATAAAACACAGACAGTGCAATCCCTCTGCTTTATAATTCAACTCTGAGAGTGTAAAAGAATATACCCAAATGGACCCATAATCCATTTGGGTCCACTCTGTGCAGACAGATAGAGATGTTCGTGACGTTCACAGGCTTACAGCTGGCTTCATCACACACTGACCTGCACTCGAACCATGGGTCACAAGTTCATTGGCTGTGGGACAGGCAGTGTAGAAAAATGAATGAAACAGAAAGCATTATTCTTCCCTCGCATTTAACTTGGATGAAAACAATGATGTTATCTGTGTAGAAAACAAGACGGGGGCCTAATAACGCTGTGGTTGATATCCCAGTGAGCCATAGTCGGATATAAATCTAAAACCGGGTTAAAACCGGGTTATACGGGTTATATGTGTCATGTGGTAATGTCTACGATGTCAGGACTATGACATCACTGTAAGCCGCCTCCTTTTCGTTTCGGGCAATGTTTCGTGATTCGACTTTCAGTATAAAATGTAAGATATTTAAAGTGAAATATTGAAATAAATATATGGCGTGTAAACATGCAGGATTAAGTTACTTCCTGCAGTGTGAAACAACTAGACGCTAGATGCTGATTGGTCCAAGATTAGCGCCGGACACACACAAACACACACACACCTATATATATATATATATATATATATATATATACATGTATGTTGTTGTTTTTTTCTGCCTGTATTATAGATGAACAGTACACTGACAGGAAATGGGGAAAGAGATGAGGGGGTGACACGCCACAAAGGTCGTCGGGATCGGGGATCAAACCCGCGTTCAAACGTGCTGTCAGGCATGGATTACCAGCCCATTACTGTATACAGTAGGTGCCGGGATGGCTACGCCAGCCTCCCGGGCCCAAATGATTATTTGGAATCCTGCACGGCCTGAAAAAGGTTGAGAACCACTGTTCTAGACATGCTCAATCCCTCAATCCCCGAGTATTTATCAAAAGGTCCAGATCAGTTTCCAGGCCTTTTTAGTGCATGGTTTCTAGCGGGAGCTCCACACCGGACACAAAGACTGCATGGTGGGAACCTGGCTCTTTTGGCTCAAGCTGCAGCAGTACGTGTTTAAAAGAGATTGATTCCTGCGGCCGGGTACATTTGAGCCGCCGTAGAGTACCTGGGCTCAGCCAGGAAAGAGCGTGACATGGTACAAAAGAGAGAAAAAAACCCTTTGAAACCAACATGTTGTATGTGTGTGTGTGTGTGTGTGTGTGTGTGTGTGTGTGTGTGTGTGTGTGTGGCATAAGTGCACTCGAGGAACCACTCCTCCTGTGCACGCTGTGGGTTTATATTAGCGAGCCGCCATCTTGTTTGAAGCTCCCTCTTTGAGGTCTGCTCGGAGCGTCTAGAGCAGTTTTCAACCAGTCGTCATTGAGGGGGTTTCCAGGTGGTCCCCAGTTAAATGACCAAAAATAAAAGTATTCAATATCACACTATTTGAAAGTAGCAGATCTACAAGCTTGTGTCACAAATGGCGATGCAACTCGTTGTGAGCTTGTTGATCGGCCTACGTACAACATATACTGCATAGGGCTGAAGTGGTTTGTATAAATCTACAAAGTAACAAGTTGTCAAACAATTGCAGGGGAGTAAAGAGTAACATTTGCATCTGAGACGTAGCGGAGTAAAAGTAAATGCATTGAACATTTGTAATACTCAATTAAAAGAAGAAGACGACGACGACACTCAAAATTATACTTAAGTAACAGTACTTGAGTAAATGTATATTTAGTTACTTTCCACCACTGCTAGTGTCTGCCAACACAAGCCAACTGGCAGAGAGAAGAGGAAGCGGTCCAGTAACCCGGGCGCTCGCTCCAACGACACAAAAACTATAATGGCTTCCCGAGACAGCAACAACAACAACAAACAGGGCCGGGGGTAGTGTCAGCCGTGACTCTGCGCGCACGCGCGTGTGCGTGTGTGTGTGTGTGTTTTAGAGAGACTGTGTGCAATACATGACCTAAGAGAGAGAGAGAGAGAGAGAGAGAGAGAGAGAGAGACACACACAAAATGTAATGGATGTGTGAGTGAATGGAGCTATGCCATTACAGGTCATTATATTTGTTGTGATGTTCTTTTGTACAGCATGCAGGCTCTCTGTTAGAGGCACGGCATCTACATGTCTGTCTGTCGGTATGCTGCTCTTATTGTTGCTGTCGGGCAGAATCTTACCTTTTTATTTATTATGTTTAAACTAATGCAGTACTTTTTTGCAATATCACACAAAAGTAGAAAAAAAAAGAAAAATGATCAGATCTACAAGCTCAAAATGCGTCGCATTGAGTTATTTTATGTTTTTTACACTCATAACCATAACAGTCACAGATTACATCATAGACTGGCCACGTGAAGTCCAACATAATAATCTACATTGGAGCCAGCAGGTGGTTGTTTGTGCCACCATGTTTTTAAGCCGTCTAAAAGAGGGTCTGTCTCTCTGTCTGGGAGTCTGGCAATTTAAAACAACTGCTTAACTGATCAGCGCCAGATGTCTGCCAAAAGGCGCATATATATATATATATATATAAATTTGTTTTACTATGGCAGTGCAGTGGAATCGATACAGTGGTAAAGAGTGCTCATAACACAGCGAAAGCTCAACATGGGCTCACATAAAACAGGTCTGATATCTGGTATACTGTACATCGTTTCCAAGAAAAAACACATGGACACAAAACAAAACAAAAATAATTTTGTGTGTGTGTGTGTGTGTGTGTGTGTGTGTGTGTGTGTGTGTGTGTGTGTGTGTGCCAGAGCAAAATCATAGCTCTCCGGCTGCTCTCTGAATGTGTGTGGGATTATTTTTTCTCTGTGCCAGCTAGAGTCCACGGCTGTACATGAACAATGGAGGACCGAGCAGTCACAAGACAAACCCCTACACACACACACACACACACACACACACACACTCTCTCTCTGAGGTCAGCGTAACCCCGGAAACGCGGCAAAGAGCACTAGACATCAGCGGAAAACATGAAACGAGAACAAGCAGGTCATTCAGGGTCGACTGGAACATGCTCTCGAGGCCAGAAACCCTTTTGGAGGACACCGGAAACTTTGGGGCGGATATAAAAGGGCATTTTTCCTTCTTATTTCTTAAAACCTTTGAACACAACAGGGAGGGTGTTGTTCATTGCCGTTGAGGAACAAGGCTTCATGCATGCCTATATCCAGGTATAAATGATTCTTGTAAGAAACTTACGCCTACGTAAAAGAAGAAAAGAAAAACACATATATAGGGACTAACGTCCCTATATGTTGGTCCTTTGCAGTTACTTTTTAACGTTGTTTTGCCAGCTGCTTGAAAGGAGCGCCTGGACTACATTTACTACTACCTCTAGAAGTGACCGTAGTGGACACTTTTTCATGATTGGCTGCCTCTAAGCCAATGGGAGACTTACCCAAAAAACCCATACTCTGAACGCTACGACATGAAGCTGTGAGCTGAGGTAGATGTTCATAAATGAGAGATTTCTGCACCTGGCAGCTATGACTGAGTCATTCTTGTTTTTGAATCATTGTGATACAGATGAATACAAACTCGTACAGTATTATACTATCGATCCAACCCCAGAACACAATCGATTGGTTATTTATTAAAATAAACACGCTCTGAAAATGCACAGACTAGTGGCGGGGACCTACAGTAAGATTAGGGTTGTCCCGGTCCAATCATTTTCAAATGATCGGAATCGGAAACGTGATCGGGACATTCCTAGCTATCAATATTATATCCATAGCATGATATTAGACTGGATATTGTCTGTTATTTGGGATATTGTACTATTGTGATATGGCATAAGTGCTCTATAAAATATGAATATCGGATCAGAAAAAAAAATCGTTATCGGCAGAGACTCAAAATCTAATCGGGAGCAAAATAAACGTGATGGGGACATCCTTAAGTAAGATCATAATGCAAGGTAATGTATGCACTATGCAAGGATGTAAGAGTATAGATGAGACACACCTGCTGTACTGTAGATACTGTATGGGGGGGATTTACAGTCAATACACGGTAAAACCAGATAAGAGGTCACAAGGTCATATATGGGTTTTCACATGAGTGTAAAACAATACACACAGTCCAGGGGGCACTTGAGGACACTCCCCCAT
>NC_137867.1:38000014-38007514 GCF_963924005.1 Protomyctophum bolini | reverse complement strand
TGTTTGCTTAACGCATTTAAACCCGAGTTAAAAACATTCACTCTGAAAGAATATATATTCAAAGATTTGCGCCACATTTTTACGATTTTTCAAAAATAGCAGACCTACAAGCTCGTAGCACGCCACTCGGTGGCACGCTATATGAGCTTGTAGATCTGCTATTTTTCAATAGCTAAATGTTTAAAACACCAAAAGGGGTTCCCGCCCAAAATGGTTTAAGTAGAAGTATCATTACCGCAATGTAGAAGAATAGCCCTGTTACAAGTTAAAAGTCTGGAATTCGAAATCTATACTTGAGTAAAAGTACCTATAAAGTATTGGGGTCAATGTACTTGAATTACCAAAAGTAGAAAAATGTGGTTTTCGAATGACAATAAAAAAGTATTCAAATTTGAAAATAGCTGATCTACAAGCTCACAATGTGTCGCATCGCGCCACAACAGTTTTGGACATAATGAAGTGATCCGTATTAGAACTTTGACCTGCAAAAGTACAAAAGTATTGAAAATGTACTGTACCAAAATAAAAGTCATATTTAGCCTAGTATAAGTGGCTAATGCATGTCATATGATCATTTAAAAATAGTATTTATAAAGCTTTCAAATAATTGTTGTGTATAGTAAAAGTACAATATTTCCCTCTGAGGCATTTACTGTATAAAGCAGAAACAATCCTCAATATTGCACATAAGACTACTGAAGAAAATGCACTTTCAACCACGGCCACTCTCTCCATCTCTCTGTCTCTGTCTCTGATGCACAGAAAGGCATACACACACTGTACTCGTCAACCACTGTTTGGACAACTGATGTGCCCTTCACGCTCCACCGTACAGCTGATCTACAAGCTTGTAGCTTGAGTCATCATAGCTATATGACTGGGATCTCTCTCTCCCCGCCTCCTGCCTCTAATCCCCCCCTCGCCTCCACCCCACCTGTTCTCACTTGCTGAACTCCTGATAAACTCCAGTGTTCGGTTGAGTTTGGAGAGCATGCATGTATAGCACTAGCAGCATCCCCCCCCCCCCCTGCGCAATACACACACACACACACACACAACAGGCCTGGACACCTCAGAGATCAAACACACTCTCCATTGTGCTGCAATTAACCAGACCTCTGTGTCAGCTCCCCTGCACCACCACCCCACCCCCCCCCCAAACACACTCTCTCTCTCTCTCTACCCACTCCATTACACCTCTCCTCCTCCAGCCTTCCTCTGAAGCTGACGAGGGTTCCGACGCCTTGCGTCTTCCACAAAAGCGGCCTTGTTTATAGTACAGGGCGACTATACGGACAAGAGACGAGGGGCCACCGCCGTGGACAGAGGGGGCCCCTCGATTGGACAGCGGGGCCAATGGCTGTCACGGGGGAAGTTGTCGCCTCGCCTGGATGCTTCGCAGAGCGCCGAGAGGCGCTGAGGAGCAACATGTGTGTGTGTACGTTCGTTAACACACGATCCCTCTCCCCGAACCGCTTTTCTGCACAATTGCACCACTTTGGAGTCGCGTTAACTCCTTCCTGGATCGGGGTCAAAGTGTCAGGGTTGAGCGGGCGGGTGATGTTCCCTTTGTTGTTCGTTCGTTTCTCGCGTTCCACATGTTAATGCATTCTGCGGAGAATGTGTGTCTCTGTGTGGACATCTTACGGCGGTTTAATCTTGATTTGGACTTGTGAAACAGTGAACCGACAGTCCCCCATGCAAAAAGAAAGAAAGAAATGCTTATGCGTCCGTTTGATGTGTTGTGTTTTCTTTGCGAGTTCAAGGGGAAGACCGTGGACGTTCAGGGACATTCGCCCGGGCGACGACACCGCGGTACGACGGGTTGCGACGCCGTTTCACAGGGCCGTAAATCAGCGTCGCTGAGGAACAATGCGTCCTCCGGGGTCCCCCGACCATCGCTTGCACAAACATTCTGTTTGTTGGTTTTAGACAAAAGCGAAAGCAGATGCTACGGGGGACCATAACTCACTGGGATCGCTGCTGATCACCCATTAGACAAGACCGAGGGCCAAATAATGCTCCCACTGTTCCCAGTCCGGTTGCGGTGACTTCATCTATCAATAACAGTGGGACTTCACAGGGGCACATTAATTGATCGCGTCTCTGCAGAGCTTAAACTTCAAAACCTGACGAAATGAAAGAAGAAGAAGTTGTAGGAAAAGAAAGAAAGGATGAGCAAAAAGAAGAAGGGGTCGAGGCGGCAGTACAATCAAGGGGCCTGTGCCTGCGTGTGAGTAATTCCCCGGGGCGAAGGAGGGGTGCATTCCTGGTGTCTGTGGCTCTTTCCGCCCAATGACTCTGAAGCGGCGAAAACGCTGCGGTGTGGGAACGCGAGGTCACGCTGTCTGCGTTCCTGACTGTCCCACCATGTATGATGCATCTGCCGGCGAGCGCGCGGGCCCCACTGTTAGCCATTATGTCCCTATTAGCCTTGATTATCTCCTGATAGCCGCGCGCCAGTTGGTTTCACTCAGGCTGACAGTCGCGGTGCTTTGTTTAACCTCTCGAGTGCCGGGGGCCAGCCACCCCGTAGCTGGGGATATAGGGGTACTATAGCTATAGGCCCGTTGGGAAAGGAAGTGCGCCTGACGAAGAGGTGATGTCACGGAAAGGTCCGACATTGGCGTTTATCGTGTTTAGCGTTCGTCCATTTCCGAAAAGCTGCTTTGCCGTGCTAGCTTACATGAACTAAATGGACGGAGAAAACATGAACATTACAACATGAACTAAATGGACGGATAAAACAAACTAAAAGTGAACCTGAGGAAAATAGAAACCAAAAAAAACACAAGCCACATAAATGATTTCCGTTCCCCCAACACACACACACACACACACACACACACAAGGTGCTTTATGATAACGCGGCCCTCTCTTATCTTCCTCCGGAACATTCCATTATTGCCTTTTTTTCTGCCGGTGTGATACAACACGGACACTTAAAGTCTGCTTTCTCTCTCTTCAACATCCCCCATGAGTCTTCACAGATCTGCCTGCCAGACATATTCAATTTGCAGCCTCTCTAGTCTCGGCTGCATTGGTTCCTCGGCATGCAGACGTGAGGAGTTATCCGAGACGGGATGAGGTGGCGAGAGGAGAGAGAGAGAGAGAGAGGATGATGGCAGAGAGGCGGCAGCGGGGCCGGGTTTCTCTGTCCCCGCCTCGTGTTAAGCTCTCTGGAGAGCCAGAGGTGGCCATGTTGGGTCAGAGCCTCTACATCGAGAGCCGGCGGCCCGGACAGCTGACCTTGGGTCTGGGAGACGGGAGGTGACAAGAGAGGTGGGAGTTGGATGGTGTGTTGGGTTACGGAGGGCACGGGAAAAGGGGAAAGGGTGAGTGTGTGCGCGTGTGTGTGTGCATACGTGTGTGTGTGTGTGTGTGTGTGTGTGTGTGTGTGTGTGTGTGCATGTGTTCGTATTTGTAAATGCACACAGTGACACAGTAGACCCCCTGTGGCAAGGTCTGCACTGTAGCACTGTAGAGTTATGCTAAACAGAGTTCATCTTGAACTGTGCATGTGTGTGTGTTTGTGAATCTGTGTGTGTGTGTGTGTGTGTGTGTGTGTGTGTGTGTGTGTTTGTGTTTGTGTGTGTGTGTGTGTGTGTGTGTGTGTGTGTGTGTGTGTGTGTGTGTGTGTGTGTGTGTGTGTTTGGGGGGGGGGGGGGGGGGCGTCCTTGCAGTGTGTTGACCTGCGATAAGCCCAGTGGAGAGCGGCAGACCGCCGGCCCGTTCAGTGACACGCAGAGGAGGCGCGGCAGAGGGCAGCGAGGAGCTATTCACCTCCTCCTCCTCCTCTTCCTCCTCCTCATCACCCCCCCCCCCCCCCCCCCCCACTAAGACACCTGAGGAGGATGGATCATCACACTGTCTGTCTGGGTAACATCGCACAAGACGTGCCCACTCCAAACACGCCATAGCTAACGTTGTTATGGAAGAAGAGATGTGCATTATCCGAGGGCATATATATACTGTGCACACACACACACATACTGTACGTGCATGCGTGTGCGTGTGTGTGGGAGGAGAGTTAAGTGTGACTGGGAGCTGAAGAGGTTGGAGCGAGGTCAGCCGTTTCACACAGCGAGAAAACACGTCCAAGGTGAGAAACCATGCAGCTCATTGTCTGCTGCCGGAGCACTCTGCACACTATGGATTATATACATTATAGACAACCCTCTGCACACACACTGTATTATAGACAACACTGGACAGAGAGATAGATAGATAGATAGATAGATAGATAGATAGATAGATAGATAGATAGATAGATAGATAGATCTCTTAATTTCAAGGACCTCTAAGTGTGAGTGTGCACAAAATAAATGGTTCTTTTTGTACTGTCTCAGAGTTACAGACCTCGCTTTGAGAACAACAGAGATAAGAGTCAATGCCATTTACGTCAAATTATTTAGGACCACCACAAATTATTGCAACACATCTTGCAGCATGCAAGAGATTCTATGACTACGGGGCTGCACTAATAAACAACAAAACATCATTCTATGAATATGAAACGATAGCACAAAACCGGAAATAATATAATAGCCTGCACAGCAGCGGTGTATGATTAATAGGGGCAGGGCTGGACTGCGACAAAAGTTCAACCCTGGCGTATATTTGCCTTGACCGGAACCACTTATGAGGACAAAACAGTGGCTCACCTAATGTTGTTTTCATTGCTTGTGCTCACAATAAGCCTTCATTTCAGCATCAATTCAATCATTGACAAGGTTAACACGAACACTGGTTCATCACAGCCTTGGACAGCCCCAAGGTTGTTGTCACAGCTTGCCTATCAAAACAAGTATACAAAGTAGCCTAAACCCAAATCTAGTGGCTTTTTTTGGTGAATAGCCAGACTATAATCAGGGCTGCTAACATAAATGGTTGGGGGGCAGTTTAGTGAATGGGCCCTCCCCAAATCTGCTTTGCTCAACGCACGTGTGCGCTAAATTATCTCTACTACATGGGGGCTAAGCACACACACACATGGATGCAAGGGAAAATGCACACAATTGCACTTGATATGTATTCAGGTAGGTCTTTCTCCTCTCAGGCTCTCACACGTGCACCACACTCTCTCTCTCTCTCTCTCTCTCTCTCTCTCTCTCTCTCTCTCTCTCTCTCTCTCATCTCTCTCTCTCTCTCTCTCTCTCTCTCTCTCTCTCTCTCTCTCTCTCTCACACACACACACACACACACACACACACACACACACACACACACACACCAAGAAACAAAGATATCTCACACTAACACCACATCAGTGGAAAATGCTAGTTCTTACCTTACGGCTTCATCTTTGCTTACAGCCCTCTTCCTTGTCTTTCACTCTTTCTGGATGCAAACGAGTCCTTTATAATGTCCAATGTTATAAATATCCATCTGTTTAGCCACAGTCACAGTCAACATGGCAGGCATTGCAAGGTCATTGAGCCTCTCCTGGTCCTGGCTCATCATAAAGTGCAAATGTAGTTCTTATTATTTCTATTTTAGGATAATCAGGATCTCTCTCCTCCTGCCACATACAGTTTGTGGTGTAAATATATAAAGTGTAAATATCCTCAGTGAATTGCAAATGAACACAAGCTAGTAGCTACAGCTGGGGAGCAGGGGAGCAGCTTTCTGAGCTGTTGGTCATTATTATAACTTAACTTAACTTTCCAGCTCCCTCTTCTTTTCCTTGCTATTCTGGCATGCTGATGTACAGTATGTGCACACTGCACAGGTCCTGGCGCATTAGTCCACTGGACTAATAATGGCATGGCAGTGGACATTCAGTCCAACATTAGCTAGCAGTTGAGAGCAGTGCTTTTCTGAGGCCATGTGGCTGGTGTTACACTGTGTTTGGTGACCCATCTGATTATGTGACCTTCTTCTTCTTTGGTATTATGGGCGGGTTGCAACCAATAGCTTTAAGGTGTATACCGCCACCTACTGTACCAGAGTATGTAGTATGGATTCTCAAACCATGGGTCGCCAAATAATAAAATAAATAAATAAATTGTTTGTTTTTTTGTGCAACAGAATGGCTGGAAAATGGAATTGAATTAAGAGTTTACATAGTACATGCATACCTTCCATAATGATTAGGCCTGTATATCTATTTTCATTTTCATTTCAGTATTCATTTATGATAATTTCTCATTATTATATTAAGGTTATTTTTGCAGTTTGGGTTAGGGTTAGGGGTGGGTCGTGAGACATGGCCAAAGCATTTCCGGGGGTCCCCAGCCAAAAATTATAGAACCCCTATACACTAGGATTCTGTGACCTGCCCTCACCAGCCATATTCAGACAAACCACTGTGGTCCGGTCAACCATGAAGGACAAAAAAGCTAAACATTGCAGTCGGATGGAAACCTTTTTGTATGACCAATACCGTGATTTTTTTAAATTATTATTTTAAAAACAATTAAAAATAGTGAGAATATAGCCGATCTACAATTTTCAGTACTTTTGAGCAACACTCCTGTATGATGAAGGGGCTTTAATATGACCATGAATGAAACATAATAATAATGAATTAAGTACTGAAATTAGCCGATCTACAAGCTTGCAATGCGTTGCACGAAGCAACACGCCGCGAGCTTGTAGATCTGCTATTTTGACTAGTTTGGCTCCCGGGCAAAGGTCTACTCTCTCCTTTGGGTTTGGACCTGAACAGTTGGGGAAGGACTGGGTCAGACGACCACATCTTCACATCAGGGTCGATCATACAGCATTATAGTCTTCTTCTCTCAGAGAGCAGTTTTGGCTTAATTGTAAACATACAAAAGGACAATGAAGAAGAAGTTGTCCCCCGTGTCACCCCGAGGCTAGCCGCGGGCCACCGCGGTTCTCCACCGTGTCCCTCCCTGATCCGTCTGGGTTTCCAAACTTGACTTCAACTTGACCTGACCTTGCGATCCTGCAGTACAGTGCTGACCCTAATACCCCAGCGGTCTCGCACGTGGGATTATACTGTAGGACAACTACCACAACACAACACTACTACTAATCACAAGTATCTGACCGATTCATTACAGCAAATCAACTGACTGATGCTCAATTGAGCAAAGACGATAAAGAACTACAAAGCTTGCGCTGCCAAAAGAAATCCCCACTGTCAATTTCACTTTGTACAGTGTGTGCATCTGAAAAGCCCCCCCACTCCCCTTCAAACCGCCACTCAACAGCTTTCTGAAGGCCATTCTTATAGTGGAAGGCCTTTTGTTTGAAGTGTTGCTGAGGTCAGAAGAGCACAGGGTACCGCGGGCGGCTTTACAGCAAACAACACGCAGCGTGAGAGAGGAAAACAACACAAGCCCTTTTGTCCTGGGCTGCCTGTCACCTCTACACCTGTTGGCCTCTGTCTGAAGCCTTGTCCTCCCCACTTGGCCCCGTGGCCCCTCGGAGTCGGCACAAGGGGTCAGGGAGATCGGGCCCTCTGCGTGTTGTCGAGGAGAAGTGCCGCGCAAGTGTGTGGGTTTTCTATTAATATCGCTCTCCGTGTGG
>NC_137867.1:37980668-37999814 GCF_963924005.1 Protomyctophum bolini | reverse complement strand
TGTGTGTGTGTGTGTGTGTGTGTGTGTGTGTGTGTGTGTGTGTGCATATGTACGTATGTAAACACCTTTTATCATGCGGGTTCGTGCGTGTGTGTGTGCTCGTAGGTATGGAGCAAGCAATGGAGGACAGTGTCTCTGATCCCTGTCTAATTGGTACTTGGAAATGAATGACTTAAGGCTCCCCCCCCACCCCCTCTTGTCTCCTTCCTCACACCTTCCAACACACAGACACAGACACACACACACACGCACACGCACACGCACACGCACACGCACACACACACACACACACACACACACACACACACACACACACACACACACACACACACACGCACACACACACACGCACACACACACACACACACACACACACACACACACACACACACACACAGACAGACAGACAGACAGACAGACGAGCGCACACACACACACACACACACACACACACACACACACACACACACAGACGAGCGCACACGTGCAGGGAGAGCTACCAACATGCCAGTCTTCACCCTCTGGCACCTAAGCACCCTTCTGCCAGTGACCTACAGTTGACCGTTTGAACCCGTGGTTAGTCGAGGTCGAGGTGTGGGAGGGGCTCCCACACTCCAGGGTCAGGGAGTGGTCACCCCCCCCCCCCCCCCCCCCAAACACACACACACACACACACACACACACACACACACACACATCCACCAGCCGTTGTGTCTCAATACCTCTCCCTGTTTATGGCCTTGATTTATGTCATTAGCAGGTTGAGTGTATAGTTGAAAACATTGTGGTGCAACACACAGCCTGGCTTTAGGCCTACTCCCAACTGTTAGTTCATTCATTCTCTCTCTCTCCTCTCCCCCCCCTCTCTCTCTGTGTCTCTCTCTCTCTCTCTCTCTCTCTCTCTCTCTCTCTCTCTCGTGTTGCCAACTCTCTTGAGAGAAATAAGCCAGCCCACCTCAAAAAACAAGCCAACACAATACTATGGCCACACATTCCTAATAAAACAATATAGATCCATATATCATTAAAATCACTATGCAATTATGAATGTTCTGGTTATTTATTATAAGATTACACATATAGCCAGGGTTAATAAGTATAGAGACACCAGAACCGGCCATCCAGTCACTCCCCCAAACCTGTAGGAATTATAGTATACCCTACCCTCTACCATGAAAGAAATGTTGGCTTGTTAGACTTGCCAAAGAAGCGTTTTTAAAACAACCCCCCCCCCCCCACCCCCCCACCAAATAAAAAACACAACCCAAAACTCATATTTTCCAGCAACTCCAGCTAAAAAATAGCCAAAAGTTGCGGGAAATATGCCAACATGGCATCTCTCTCTCTCTCTCACTCTGGTTGCTACCTGCCACGCCCCACTCCGGGAACACAAAAATACCCCCCTTCCCCAGTTGGCCTATATACTACCACGGCGAGGAATAAATTCAGATTGTCGGCGGGGGGCCCCCTGCTCCCGATGTCCCCCCACGGTTCCAACCTCCACTTGGCTTTTAGTAGTCCAGAAAATAAAACAAAGTCACACACGCACTCACACACACACACACACACACACACACACACACACACACACACACACACACACACACACACACACACAGACAAACGTGTTGCACGCACTTACTCAAGTACTGTACTTAAATTAAGTGTAATGTTCTACTCCATCACAACTCAGATGTAAATATTATACTTTTACTCCACTACCATTCTATTATTAGTGTATGATTTGCAATAATACATGTAAACAAAGTAAGACTTGAGAAAAATGTG
Organism: Protomyctophum bolini; assembly: GCF_963924005.1. Taxonomy (NCBI): domain Eukaryota; kingdom Metazoa; phylum Chordata; class Actinopteri; order Myctophiformes; family Myctophidae; genus Protomyctophum; species Protomyctophum bolini. The sequence goes on along the minus strand of NC_137867.1, from coordinate 37,998,026 downwards.
TGGAGGTGCGACACATTGTGACCTGCTATTTTGAATAGCTACGCTAATAGTTACGTTTACTCAAGCAAAACATTTGAGTACTCCTTCCACTGCTTTTATTAGTGGAGAAAATAAAACATCGCGCACACGCACACACACACACACACACACACACACAAAGATTCATTTTCACACTCGACCCCACGTCTCCTTTGGTCTTTAGAGTGAAACAGAAAAGCGCGGCTGATTCATTGTGGAGGCTGAAACGTTCATTGTAATGAATAATTTTAATGACGAGAGACTCTTAGAAAAACAAAGGCCTTAAATCACGGAGCAACTCAAGGCATTGTGAAGGGCCATTTTCATCCCGTCCCAAGCACCATTTGGCTCCGATGAACCAGACCGACGCAGACAAAAGAAAATAGAAAATATTTTCCAAAGCGCAGGACCCGTGGATTTTGAGTTATCGACCCCCACTTTCAAAATCTGCCTCTTTTTCGGAGGCCCTCGGAATAACTCTACTGCGACACACACACACAGCGAGAACAGTTGAAACCCAGTGCGAGTGCATTCTCTGGTTGACAAACTATAAAATGTGTTTAAAAGCTCAGAAGGAACGTCTATGAGTTACTGCGGTATCAGTGCCTCTTCCATTGTCACGGATATATGACAGCACCATGTTGTTGACCCAGAGGACACCAGTCACAAAACACGTTCTGAGAAAAACAAGACTTATATATAAGCATGTTTTTCGGCACCTGGGTGGTGTGGAGGTAAGAAAAACACTCTGCAACCACGGCATGGGCCCCGGGTTTGAATCCTGGCCGCGGCAGGTGGCACGAGCTCCGACAAAACACAACTAGCGGATGTCATCGCGGGTGGGATCCCAGCGTGTTCGTGTTTTGTCGTGAGGGCCTGTTGAGCGGGAAGAGGATCTGGGGGGGTAGATATAGCGTGAACCTTCCACCGCACACACGCACGCACTATGCTCTACCGGTGAAACTCCTCACTGTCTAGGTGACAAGAAGCGGCTGGTGACTCCATGTGTGTCGGAGGAGGCATGTGGTTGTCTTCAAAAACAGGACGGTACAATAACACAACAATAAATAACGCGAGCAGGAAACAGTGGAAAGGGATCGAGGGAGTATAACAATAATACAGACCATAGGACTCCAGCTATATACTGTAGCTAGGCCGTGCTTCCATTTCTTAATTGGATACAGCAGTTATAGGCTGTACGACTTCTGTTTCTTTGCACCAAGCCAGTTCTCTAAACAGACAAGCCTGTTTACATTGTCGGATGACATGACGGCCCGCTTCTTCTGAACCACGTAGCCAGGCACTGATAAGAAGCGCCCCCCTGCACATGGTGCTGATGTGGCAGGTGTTGCAAAGCATGCCGGCCGGCTTGCTCTGGGCCACACGACTGCCGGGAAAGAGTCCTCCATTTCAACATTATCGACTGTCGACGCGACAGTATAACCACAAATAACTCTGGTCTTGTCGACAGACTTTGCAGCTGAACTTGCTGTCGCCATCCAACCCAACATTAATGCTACAGTATAGCTAATTCCTGAACTATGGATTGGTGAAATGGTCATAAAAATGCATGCGTCAACAATGTGTTAAAACAGACTTCCATTAACGTGCTATTATTATCGGATTGCCTTCGACAGCCCTATAGTTTTTTAGACTAGCATGCATGATATAGACATTTTGGCTGATATCCGATTACTGATTATTTGCATGGTCAAATCGACCGATACAGATAATGATATCGATATTGCAATACATGTTTCCGGTAGGGTTATAGTACATTAAATGTGATTCCGGGTGCAGATGCAGAAACAGTGCATTATTATAGCCTGATTTAAGTTCAAACAATTATATTCTTTCCAACTTGTTACCTTTTTTGAAAGCTTCTTGAATCCAGTACTAATAATATAATACTCGTATGACACATTTAAAACACTACGTATGTTCAATACAGTGACATGTTGAACAATAGGTAGGTTTGTTTGACATTTTTACCCAAACGGAGCCATATAATATATAGGTATGACATGCCGGACCCACAGATCTGACCCACTGATAGGGACAGACCTGGCTGGGTGAAAACAAAACCCCTCGTCCCAAAAAAAAATAACTCTCCACCGAAGACACTTTGTTTGAAGAGTTACGCTGCAGGGAACCCCAGTGCACAGGAACTCAGTGCCTGAGAGGAAGTATGGATGGACAGGATCTGTGTGCGCCACACACACACACGCACACGCACACACACACACACACACACACACACACACACACACACACACACACACACACACACACTTACTTGGTGGAGTGGGGGGTATGGCTGACTGACCAACTAACATCCTCTAATCCACAGGCCACAGTCAGTCCAGATAGCATCTCCAATGCCTGCTGTGGACAGGCCGTACTTATTACCTGGCATGTAATCATCTCCCGTCTCTCCCCTCTGGCCATACACGGGAGCACCTGTCAATCACAGTCGCCCGCTAATGCGCACCATATGAATCCTAACAGGGAAGGGAATTCTGGAAATCCCGGATTCCGCCGTTCTATTTACCCTCCTGATAGGGGGACAAATTTCCTTATTGACATTATGAGCGACGTGAGTGGTGTGTGTGTGCGGATCGGAAGGAAAAGACGGAGATTTAGGTGAGATTTGCTGTATTTATTTATCAGCGGGGCCATGGGTGGCCGCCGATTTGTAGCTGTGGAGATTGGAGCAAAAGATAAGGACGCCAAATGGCGTGGAGCCGAGGTGGTCCAGTTGAGAGCTCTTGTTTTGAAATAATTAAACGTGATCTGTCCTGCCCTTGATCCTTGTGTGTGTGTGTGTGTGTGTGTGCGTGGGGGGGGGGGGGGGGGGGGGGGGGGTGTACAAGCAGGTGAAACGAACCGCATAATTGAAAAATCCAGAGTGCAATCCAAACCTAAGTGGCCTCCTGAAACGATATCACGGCGGGCACAACAAATTTAATACGTAACCGCTGCGGGGCTGTGGGTCCAGCGCTGGCTGTCCCGTCAAAGGGGTCCAATGTTTTCCAGAGGGCCACGCGGAGTGTCCACCGGGAGCGGAGGTGACACCGAGTGTGTTGTCAAGCGTAAATCCCGAATGCAGAGGGCCCCGGCGAGATGGGTGTCCATATATCAAAGGGCCTCGGTGACTCGGCCTGCCATTTGATCTGCGCTCAGGAAATTCAACATTCCAGGCAGATGAGGGGTGAAACTGAGAGGCCCTTAAGCCCAGCTTGTGCTAGTGATTAAGGGCAGCTGTTTCGATTCACATTTCGAAAAGGACTTGAACTCTGCAACCTGCCACATTTTTACGTGGCTGCATGGGCTAGGGGCCGGGGGGGGGGGGGGGGGGGCAGGGGAGAGGGCGGAGGTGCCCATGACCGTGGTGGTTGTGGTATAGTCTAATGCCAACACGGGGGTCTAAGCAGACAGGGGCGTGGGGGCACAAAGCTTCCACAGGGTGAAGTAGGTGTTACTGTTTGAGTTTGATTGTGTCTCGGTGACTCACGATGAAGACGTCACTTCATCAAGGCGAAAGTCGACATTTGCTACCAATCATCGCCGGCCGCTTCGTGGAAACTCACAGAGACTCCGGCAATTTGTGTTGATTTCCCTTGTCCTCGCTTTGATTCGAAGGTTTTTATATGATTCTTAGAGGCTTTAAGCGGGTCGGCTTCGTGACCCCGGGGCCATATTACACGCAGCATAATTAGGAATCACTTTCTTGGCGTATATCCCTCTGAGGCACATGTGTATATACGGATCCATTTCAACCAGAGGGGCTGAGCGATGATGAGGCTCTGTCTTGCTCAAGGGCACTGGTGACAAGTTGCTGCCGGGGTTGAACCCGTGACCTCGCACTTGAGTAAAGAATGAGACAATGTAAGCCTACACTACAGCGTGTCACTCAGTTCACTGCAATGTAAATAGCGGAAAACCGCAGAGAGGTTTTTCCTCTCCTTATGAATTTCAAAGTAGGCTTTGCTGTAGTCAATGCAAGGTCAACACACCGTCACACATTCAAACACCTCTCTCGATTAGCTCCAGTCATTAGCAACGGGGATAACAGAAGCCGGGGGTCAACGACTCTGCCGTAAAGGGCTATCGTCAAAAAGAGAAAGAAAGAAAGAAAGAAAGAAAGACAGAAAGACAGAAAGACAGTAAGAAAGGACATACGGCGGAAAACAAAAACGGACGAAAGACGGACGCGGCAGACACGAGAGCACGGGGGCGATAAAAGGCAGGATGTTGCCATTAAAGAGAGCGGTGCATGACAGACGTGGGGAGAGTGAGCCCACAGGCAGAGAGAGAGAGAGAGAGAGAGAGAGAGAGAGAGAGAGAGAGAGAAAGAGTGGCGGAGGCATATAAACGATTAGTCCCAAACGCGGGATGACAGCTGGATGCCTGACCTTGGCTTGACGCGAGCACAGCCAACCCCTGCTAAATGTTCATTTACATCCTACCCCCCACCCATGCCAAGTCATTTAGGACGCAAAATCGTATTCCAAGGAAAATGGGGGAGGCGGGTGCAAGGGGACCCTAATGCCAACCCCCTCCTCGAATAAAGCAGACCTGGACCGTCCAGGCGGGCCAAGTTTAGAGTAATGGGTTAGATTGAGGTGCCGTTGGCATTAACAGTCAACCTTCAGGGGTCGATCCTTGCGGAAAGACCGGCGCGTTCACACCCGGGAGTCACATTACCAAGTGTGGATGATGGGACGCTTATAAGGCCTGATTCATATTTCGGTCGCACACCGGTGTCGCGCGGCCCGGAAAAAACATCTGACCTGCAAGATCACGCCCACGTCACGCTGTGATGCGTCGTGAGCTTGCAGATCGGCTGTTTTCGTCACTCGGCGCGGCACGCGGGCGAATATAAATCAGGCGTCAGGAACGTTAGCGAGGACAGTTCAGGGTCTCTATTTTTACTGGCCATCCGTCCGTCCGGAGGGGGGAGATGGCCTGCTTATTAGACCATGATCTATGTGCTCTCCAACGGGCCCGGAGGTCAGGGGAATGTCCCCATCTGGGTCAAGGGTGAACAGCTGACATGTCAATCTGAAGAGGAGCGTGCAGAGTGACACGGCGGTGACCTTCGCCATGTATTGTCGACCCTCACTTTCATTACCGAGATGGACTCACGGATTGAGATGCGTTGTAAAGGCATCTGATCCGTTTGGTGTTTGGTGTTACCTCCATCTGTTACGTGCAATCCAAGTATCTATACTATACACTGGATTGACAGTTCCTTTCTACTGTCTGTACCACACTATGGAGATAGATTGTGCCGTGATTCTTTTCCACCCTATAACATTATCATCAGGTATTATCATTATGTAAGGAGGATATATATATATATATATATATATTTTTTTTTTTTATTGTACAGTATTTGTTAAAAAAATTCTGTGGACATGCCCACAAGTTCATTAAGTGTGCCTGGTTTGTCTGGTGGGTGGTAGTCTCGCATAGCCAGACAACTATTCAACAATCTCCGATTGCTATAGAGTCTGGACCTATAGCCCCCATGAGCTGAGTAACGGAAGCTGCCATTTCAGTTCACGAAAATATATTTTAAAATATCTTTAGAGCTTATTTCTTTATTTCCTTTTCTGCTAAGCAACAAGCTATATATGCTTAGATGTTTTATATTTATATTAGGATAAATGTGCGCGACTGTAAAGACGAAACGGAAGTGGCGAGGAGGCTCCACTTCCGCTTCATAGTTATAGAAAACGCTAATGTTCCCATCGCGCTCGCCAAAGTCTATGGACTTTAATGTTTGTTTAGCGCAATAATATATGACAACGTATAAGACACCGCATGTGGCCAATATATACATCTTATAACTAATTTTAATTCATACAAGAAACGAGCCAGGGTGTATAAAGGAAAGAAACAGTACAACTGTAAGTAATGTGGAAAAAGCTTCACAAGAAATAGTGAATTGAAACAGCACCGGAGAATTCATAGAAGAAAGAAAGGAGAATTGTCAATGGCATTTAAATTAATGTTTGTGTTCAGACAGAATCTATACTATAGCTATTTATAGGAGGGGCTAGCGCCCCTCAAAAATAATAAATAAATAGAAATAAAAACACCTGAAACCTCAATGTTTACAGACAGCAACAGCCAAACAATCACTGGGACCCTAGCCTCTGTAAACTAAAAGTACGCACGTCCGTCCCCCCCCACCGAAAAAGTGACCTTTCACTCTTCTTTAACCTGCTGAACTCTCCCCCCGAGCCATTCACCTGCCAGGAGATAATCCTCCACTAATGATTATCTTATCAGGTAGCTACAAGGAGGGCCGATGACCCTCCGTGACCCCAGCCTCGGATAACAGATAAGTGCCTGTTGGAATACACTTGTCTGGAGGTCTCACTCGGACGTGGTGACATGGATGGAGGCCCCTCCTCGGGGGAACACATGCTGTTTGGAGCTGTACCAATCCATAACAAGTGCAAAGAATCCTGTGGAGTTTTATTTTTGGCCATAGCTCCAAACTTGTTGTTGGTGTGGTGGTGGTGGTGGTGGTGGTTGTTGTTGTTGTTGTTGGTATAGTGGTGTGGTGATGTGTACATTTTTTTTACACTTTAACGATTTTTTGCAAATCTGCTATTGCTGTTCTGAATCCTAAGAGTTTTCTGAAGAAGGAATGTTGTGATGATACTGTATGTAGCGGAGCTAGTGGCTCACAACCTCAGCCTAAACGGCCTAAATGTCTAATAACTCCCCCTATTAGTGGTTGAGATGTTAGCTTTCCACGCAGGAGACCCAGGTTTGATTCCTGGCTGTTACATATAAGATCTAAAATGACACAGATGCTTTCCAGGAATAGTTAAGTATAGTTCATATTCATTTTCTCCCCCTCACACTCTAACCGCCAGTCTCACAAATAAATTACCCACGGGACCGCACCGATTAACGCAAGGAGCTATAAAAGTCACAACCCTGTCACACACAGTTACCACAACTTCACAAACAAACAGTACCAGCTCTCCATCGGGGCATGAGGCATGTATCGCTGCTCTATAAATCAATCCAGGCGGGCACTGGAGTGACCCCCACTGCTCCGGGGCACTGCCCTGTGCGTCGCTATCACCCTGGTGCAAAGGAGCCTCGACGCTAACAAACTACAATTACTTTGTACATGAGGATTTGTTGATTTTGACACATACAGGAGTTTCACTCAACTCCACTTTTAACTCCACAAAAAAAGTACATTGTGAATGAGTGAAAATAGCCGATCTACAAGCTCACATGGTGTCACATTGTGACGTGTTGTGAGCTTGTAGATCTGCCATTTTCACAACTATTGATATTTTGTGTACTTTGTAATTTATACTTTTGAATACTTATTATTATTATTTTTTAAGTATGTCATTTGGAACTTTTGTACTGTCATAATTTGACCAGGAGAATCTCTATACTTTGACTCAAGTACTTGAGTATTTTGTCCATCACTGCTCGACGTGCTCGTGCCAGTGCATGACAGGCCACAGGGCTGCGCCCCACCAGATTTATGGTACATTTCACACCCCGCGGTACACTGGGGAGAGGCAGTGATCCGGACCCCTTGGCACCGCCACGTTAATTGGCCGACCCCTGCCAATAAGTACAATAAATAACCAATGACTGGACTGTGTGTGTGTGCAGAGGTGGATCAGAATACTGTTACTGCCGAGGGGTTGCGTGGGCACATGCGCGCGAGAGAGGTCCTGAGTGTGTATTTGTTCATGTCAGAGTAAATGCAAGCGTGTGTGTGTGTGTGTGTGTGTGTGTGTATGTGTGTGTGTGTGTGTGTGTGTGTGTGGGAGGGATGTGGCAGTGTTGTGCACTCATTTGGTTTATAGTGTTGTGTAGAAGTGCAAAGGAGCCTTTCCTTGTCGAATTCTTGACTTGACTTGTTTTCTAAGTCTCAGCCGTGCACGCACGCACACGCACGCACGCATGCACGCACGCACACACGCACGCACACACGTCTCCCAGCCCCTCCTCCTCTGGGGTTGTCCACTGTCATTAAGTTCAACACAAACAAGAAGGACTAATTTCACGGCTCTGACCAGGTGAGGAAACGTGACCTTGTTAATACTGCTGAGAGGAGCAGTATTATTATAGTGGACGTGTGCATTTCACACAGTGACACACAGAGAGAGAGGACGGACGGACGGACGGCACAATGTTTTTGAGTGGTGCAACCACTCCAAGGAACAGCAATGTCCGTGTCCACCTATGTGACGTTAACCTATGTGACTATGAGCACCAGTATGACTATGAGTACCAGTAGGGGTGCTGTTGTGCCAGAAACAGAGAGAGAGATAGTGCTGCACTGTTGCCTGCTAATGAGAGAGAGAGAGAGAGGGGGGGGGTGGGGTAGTTGCAACACTCAGTTCACACGGGTGTGTTTTTTTTACCACAACCAGCGATGTGACCGGAATCGGCCGTAAATAAAGTTTATTTTGATTAGAATCTGAATGGGATTAGAATCCGAGATAAAAGGGTGTTAAGATTTCGGCTGGCGTTCAAGTCAACGAGTTGGAACCTTTACTGACGTCTCCTAGACACGGAGACGGTATAGCGTAATCTAAAACTGAATCAATATAAAACAGTAAAAGACGAATGTTCTCATCCATGGCAGTGAGCGTGTTAAGCTGTACCTCAGATGCTGTGCATGGTTCTGTGCACCAGCAGAAGCTCTGTTCAGTGCATGTGTGTGTTGTTTAGAGCCTGGTTAAGTCCATCAGTTAGCAGCTAACACAGCACGGCACGCCGAGCATGAGACCTTCCTCCCCATTATGCTAACTCAACCCAGTCTTGTACCCCCCCCCTCACCCTCAACTTTATTGTGTTAAGGCTAATTATTTTTAATGTCCTGTGTTGTAAACTATTATTTCAGTTAGGGCTCTCTTCCTAATCACCCATGAGCTTGTTTATATAAACCGGTAAATTGGTTAACGGTATAGTGGGACCGCGGCGCGCTCCCCCAACCCCCCCCCCCCCCCACACACACACACACACTCAAAAGAGTGTTTGTGCAGTTGCAGATGGGCTGTAAATCATATTCACTGTAGCATTAAAGCACGGCCAAGACTCTGCGCTTTTGTTTCCAATTGAGGCTGCTGTGTATGAGTTTGACCCCGAACGAGTGAACCGCACTCCACTTCAAACAGGAGAACGCTGCTTCAAACAGGAGAACGCTGCTTCAAACAGGAGAACGCTGCTTCAAACAGGAGAAGTTGATTTTACAATCACCAAAGTGTACATCATCAGCCCTGCATGCCGATTCGCTGCCTGGGCCCGAGCTAGGCTACACACGTCCACCTAAACAAGCAACATATGTTCGGCGTCTATGTTTATTTACATGAGTGTTTGTGTGTACGTAAGCGCTCACTCACACACGTTCGTGTGTGTGTGTGTGTGTGTGTGTGTGTGTGTGTGCGTGCACAGTATGCGTGTCTGTGTGTGTGTGTGTGTTTCTGTGCGTGCATGTTCCCGAGTGCCGCGAGAGACGCATAGGAACAACGTGCCAATATAACACACTCTTCCTCCGTGTGGAGGACTGTATCCATTGTGCCGTGGCAGGCAGGCAAGCCCTCCATTGACGCCAATGAGGCGGAGACAAAAACAGCCATTGATATAATCTTTGACCATGACAGGCATTAAAGAGCCTAATTCTGCCCCGCTTCTGTGTCAGGGCCACTCTAAAGCTCCTCAATTGCCAGCTCCTTGTGTGTAGTGCGAGGGGGTCGGGGGTTGGGGATGGGGATAGCGGTGGGGAGGAGCATATATAGCAGAGACAGACAAACAAGTCGGCTAACAGGCAGACAAACGGGCAGACCGGAACAGGCAGCATACAGAACGTGGCTGGCTGGCTGGCTGGCGGGCAGAGCATCCGCCCTCAGCCCGCAGCCTGTAAAGTCAGATTAGGGGGTGGATCAAAGCACTGGGATTTAATCTGGGCCACTGGGCAAGGGCGGGGATTATATGGCACCATGGCACTGTGTGGCGCACGGGGTGTTCGCCCTCATCGCACGCACGCACGCACAGGATTGTGTGCATGAAACCTAACAAAAAAACACTTTTGTGTGTACTGCATCATGCCCACATGCGTGTGTTCGACTGTTCGTGTGCACGCACGCACGCTCGCTCAGTATATCAACAGACACTGCACTCACTCACTCACACAAGACAGAAGACACACATCCATGTCTACCCTATACACACTTCATCAGTGCCAATAAGGAGATGATCTGAGTTTAAAACCCCACCCGTCTATCTGTCAAAGGAACGGCCACAGGGGATGGAAGACACTGGCAGACCGTATAGCACCACGGAGGCAAGAGGCAGAGAGGGCTTTAGAGAGGAGGGTTGACAAAAGAAACAAAAGCTCCATAACCTCCAACTCTCCACCCCCGACCATCTCACCACAAACAAACATTGTCAAGGAGGACTCTCTCTCTCTCTCTCTCTCTCTCCACACACACACACACACACACACACACACACACACACACACACACACACACACACACACACACACACACACACACACACACACACACACTATTCTGATTAACCACCTAAACGATACTTTATGCAACGGTGTCACGTGAAAATAGCCGACCTAAAAGGTCAACACGTTGCACAACGACATGCTAAAAGGTCAACACGTTGCACAACGACATGCTAAAAGGTCAACACGTTGCACAACGACATGCTAAAAGGTCAACACGTTGCACAACGACATGCTAAAAGGTCAACACGTTGCACAACGACATGCTAAAAGGTCAACACGTTGCACAACGACATGCTAAAAGGTCAACACGTTGCACAACGACATGCTAAAAGGTCAACACGTTGCACAACGACATGCTAAAAGGTCAACACGTTGCACAACGACATGCTAAAAGGTCAACACGTTGCACAACGACATGCTAAAAGGTCAACACGTTGCACAACGACATGCTAAAAGGTCAACACGTTGCACAACGACATGCTGTGACGTTTGTGCATTTCATATCATTTATATTTCCCTGTGTATACTGTATGATGGCATGCGCCAGAAAAGGAAAAAAGGCCATAATCTTTCACAATGTAATCTTTTTCCTTCTCATAATCAATTACATTTGCTTAACTGTTGCACGTCTACAGGAAACAATACTCACGCACACGCACACGCACACGCACACACACACACACACACACACACACACACACACACACACACACACACACACACACACACAGAACTCTATACCAGTTACACTTGCTGTGGTGAGTATATAAAGCACAAATGCAGCAGATCTGCGGGTTACTGTACCAACCCGCCGCCCTGACAGCTCTGCACGGGGGCGGGGAGGGGAGGCTTTCAATCTAACCTCCGTGTATAATCGTAGCCCCGAACCAACCGACGCGCCTCGCCTCTGGTATAGACCCTCAGCAACAAACAATTAACCCGCGCGGTAAAACAAAATATCTACCGTGCCACTAAAGGCATTTTGCTTTCGTCCTTTTTATTTCATGCATTTTTCCTTATTATTATTATTATTATTATTATTATGTATTTATTCAAACTTGCTAATCAGCTATCGCAAACCCATTAGCTTGATGGTAACGCTCTGCAATGGATAATTCTCCATTGCAGGCTCGGCACAATTCGCCCCGGAGCGCTGTGTAATTATTAGTCGGCCGCGCAAGTCGAAGTACATACAGTATACAGTACGCGAGGCGTGGCGACACATCAAATATCATAACTATAGGCCATAATTATGATCATCTCAATGGAACGTCACAATGTGATTAGCAAGGCTATGTCTGACTATAGGAATTCATAACTGTTTATAGCACGGCTTGGGAGGCAAATACAGTACAGTATGTTTCGTCTCAGCCCTGTTCCATCTTATTTTTTCCTCTTATTTATTATTCTTTTTTTTAACGTAGACCTTCTCTTGTTAGGCGCTGAACTTCACAAGTTGTTTTCATCGCTGAGTCAGTCCTCAGCGTGCCTTAAGGGTGCATCTGAATTCAGCTTACCCCCAAATCGGCCCACGTCCCCCTAAGGCAAAGCTCTGAATGTCTTTAAAGGAGGTTTCTTTTTTTCAGAGACGTGCCAGTGAAACGCAGTGTGCTGCTAACTTTCTTTATGTCCTTCAAGACTTCTCTTCTCCCCTCTGTCTCTCTCTCTCGCCCTCTCACGCACGTACGCACACACGCACGCGCGCACGCACATATAAACGTCCCACACACATATCTGCGCACGCGTGCACACATATACACAGTGACTCACTGTCGCACATAAAAGCTGAACCCTTGCTTTGCTGGTTTTACGTGATTAAAGTGGGAGCGTTGGGGTCTTGGCTCGGCCCGGTCTGGGACAAAGAGCAATGTTTGTGGGGTCCGTTCTCCCTCAAAGACCCTCTTGTCAGGGGAGGCCCAGAGAGGAGCGCCAGGGGAGCAAAGCACAGCTAAAGGCCAGTCCATTTATCATAGTCCCCCAAATGAAAGAACCCAAATGTCTCTTTCTTCCTTCTTCTTCCCCTCTCTTTCCGTCTCTCTCTCTCTCTCTTCACACTCCTTCTCTCTATCTCCATTTCTCTCTGTCTCCTCCCTCGTTCCTCTCTTCCTCCCCTTTGTCCTGGTTTCCAGTGGGAGTAGAGGGTAATCGCGGCGAGCCGGCATTGACTGAAACACAAGTGAAGATTGGAGAAGCCGCTTGGAGCCGGGCCCTCTCTCTCTCTCTCTCATGCTGGGGCCCCGGCCAGCCTTTTGTGTGTCGCGGGGTGATTTGTCAGGCTGTGGTGGCAGAAGTCGAGCCCCCGAGGTTGAAAGGCTATGACCCCAGGAGTGCCGCGCATGTGTGTGTGTGCGTGTGCATGCGTGTGCGTGTGTGTCTGTGTCAGAGGGCCGCCGCGGGCCCAGGCCCATAATGCAGCGGGACCCAGCAGAAGAATGGGGGCCAACCCATGGCTGCATGGGACAGGAGAGTACAACAAAGACTATGCCCATGCTTCAGGTAGACACACTGAGATAGGAACTGACAGGGGTGTGACCGATGGGGGGAAGGTCGGAGGGGCCAGAGAGAGAGAGAGAGAGAGAGTGTGTGTGTGTGTGTGTGTGTGTGTGTGTGTGTGTGTGTGTGTGTGTGTGTGTGTGTGTGTGTGTGTGTGTGTGTGTGTGTGTGTGTGTGTGTGTGTGTGTGTGTGCGTGTGCGTGTGCGTGTGTGTGTACTTGTCTTACAATACGCATATCATTTTCCTTGTTCTCCCAAGACAAATGGTTGTTGTTTGAAAAAGGCTACAATAAAAAAAAAGATTGGGGGTCAGGATATGGATAGACTTAGGTTTAACTCAATCATAATAATAATAATAATAATAACTTAGATTTATATAGCGCCTTTCAAGAAACCCAAGGACGCTTTACAAGACAAAAAACAAAAAACAAAACTAGTTGCCAAAAGCCAAGGTGAATAAATGTCTCTTCAGTGCAGACTTGAAAGAGTTCAATGTGGGAGTCTGGCGGATCTCCAAGGGGAGAGAGTTCCAGAGGGCAGGGGCTGCCACGTAGAAGGCTCTATCACCGAGAGTCCGCCGTTTTGCGTGACGGATGGTGAGGAGTTCCATTTCTGAAGACCTCAGGTTCCGCTCAGGGGTGTAGTCCTTGAGGAGGTCAGACAAATACTGTGGGGCAAGGGCATGGAGTGATTTGTAGGTGAGGAGGAGCAGTTTGTAATGTATGCGGAACTTAACCGGGAGCCAGTGGAGGTGTTTGAGGGTGGGGGTGATGTGCTGCCAGCGTTTTGTGCGGGTGAGCACTCTGGCAGCGGAGTTTTGCACGTACTGCAATCTGTCAAGGGATTTTTTGGGGAGGCCGAACAGAACACCGTTGCAGTAATCCAGCCGGGAGGAGATGAAAGCATGGATTAGGGTCTCTGCAACAGAGTCTGGGAGTGAGGGGCGGAGTCTGGAAATGTTTTTGAGGTGGAAGAAGGCAGATTTAGTGACAGATTTGATGTGGGATTGAAAGGAGAGGGTAGAGTCCAGGATGACACCCAGGTTGCGGACTTCAGGGGACGGAGAGATGGAACAGCCATCCACCTGGAGAAGAAAATGTCCAATTTTCTCAAGCTGAGCCTTGGGACCCATAACCATGAGCTCTGTTTTTTTGCTGTTGAGTTTGAGGAGGTTGGTGGTCATCCAGGTTTTTATTTCAAGGAGGCAGTTGACAATGGACTGTGGGGGGAGCAGAGCGGTTGGTGTAGTACTGAGATACAGCTGTGTATCATCAGCATAGCAGTGGAACCGTAGATCATGTTGGCGGATGATCTGACCGAGCGGAAGCATGTAAATGGTGAAGAGGATGGGACCAAGTACAGAGCCTTGTGGCACGCCGTGGTTTACTGGGGCATGGTGGGAGCTGGAACCGTTGGTGGAGACAAACTGCTGCCTGTCGGACAGATATGAGTGAAACCAGGAGAGAACGGATCCGGTGAGTCCAAGGTGGGTGGAAAGGCGGTTGAGGAGTATGGAATGGGAGACAGTGTCAAAGGCTGCAGAGAGATCCAGAAGGATCAGGAGACTGATGTTGCCGGAGTCAGCAGCCATGAGGAGATCGTTGGTGATCTTGATCAGGGCAGTCTCTGTGCTGTGGTGAGCTCTGTAGCCTGACTGGAGGGGTTCGAAGAGTTCATGATTGGACATGTGCTGATGGAGCTGTGCGGCAACTACTCTTTCCAGGGTCTTACTGAGGAAAGGCAGGTTGGAGATCGGCCGATAGTTGGCAAGGTCATCAGGGTCCAAACCAGGCTTCTTCAGGATTGGGGTGACAGAGGCGATTTTGAGACTGGTGGGTACAGTGCCTGATTGCAGAGAGGAGTTGATGATGTTTGTTATGATGGGGGAGAGAGCAGGTAGGCAAGCCTTCACCAATGCTGTGGGCATTGGGTCCAGGGAGCAGGTGGAGGCCTTGGCCTTGGTGACCAGTTCAGTGGTCAACGTAGCTTCCACCGGAGCAAAGAAGGCAAAGGGGGGACATGCAGCTGAGGGTGCAACGTCCTGCAACTGAGGTGCCAGCAGAGAGGTGGAGGTTGTCTGCAGCTGCAGGTGGATGGTATCCACCTTATCCTGGAAAAAATCCAGGAATTTGGTGCAGAGGTCAGTGGCACCAGAGGGCGAGGGGGTGGGGGGGAGGGGGCTGAGCAGTTTGTTGATGGTGGAGAATAACTTCCTGGGGTGGTTTTGCTGAGACCCAATGAGGGTGGAGTAATACTGGGTCATGGTCCGGGAGAGAGCCTCCTTGTAGGCCATTACGTGGTCTTTAAAAGCCAGCTGGTGGACAGTGAGGCCAGTTTTCTTATAGAGCCTCTCCAGGCGTCGACCAGCAGCCTTCATGACTCGCAGCTCAGTGGTGAACCATGGGGCAGGGCGATTGAATGAGACCGTCCTGGTTTTGATGGGGGCAAGAGAGTCCAGGCTGTGGGATAGTGCAGTGTTGTAGCTGGTTACCAGGTCATCAGTCATGGGGTCAGGGGAAACCCTAGCCATGTGGGCAGCTATCATGGTTGATAGGGCCTGAGCACTCACTGTCTTCGTGTAATCATGGTTAGAGGTTAGAGGTCTATAGGTTTAGGGCTGGATTTATGTCCTGATTTGAATACGTGGGACTGGGATCAGATATGTTCAGCTTCAGGGTTAGTCTAGAGAGAGAGAGAGAGAGAGAGATGTTAAAGTGTTAAAAATCACACCCGTGTGAAGTGAGGGGCGCTCTTATCATCGTACATCATCATGGATCATCTCATACTGGCCAATCAGAATGGCATATTTGGCGGACATTTGACCTAATTTCTCCTTTTATTGTCAATGGCAAATATTGAGACGTTTGGGGTCAAAAGCTATATATAGGAAGCTGCCCTCAAAAATAGTAAATATATGGCAATCCCAAAATTGCCATCCTAAATAATAGTAATACAAGCATGTGCGTATGCTTGCGAGTGTGTGTGTGTGTGTGTGTGTGTGTGTGTGTGTGTGTGTGTGTGTGTGTGTGTGCGCGCGTGCGTGCGTGTGTTGGAGTGAAAGGGTATCCATTACAGGCTACTTGTGGGAACCTTGGGCGTGGCCTCAGCTTCCTTCCCCGACCCGGACTGAAAAGAATCAATAACGGCTAATCTCTGTCTCAACATAATAAACAAAAAAAACTAAACACTAAACAATGTCATTGTTTACACAACTGCGTTGTTCTTCCCCTCCAGGCCTTTGTGTGCATGGGCCGCTGGCCCGCACGCCTGCACGCCCGCACGTACGCACGCCCGCACGCCCGCACGCACGCACACACGCACGACAATGTAGAAATACTCTGTTACAAATAAAAGTCCGGTATTCAAAGTGTACTCAAACGTATATTTTACATTAACATAATGTGTAAGTACTGAAAGTAAAAGCACTCATCTTGCAGAATGTCCCATTTCACAAATGTCCAGATGTATCAAAGTGGTTTTGATATAGGGCTGAGGTGTTTTAATGCATCTTTTGTAAAAGTCAAAATGTACAAAGCAACTATACTAAAGTTGTCAAATGTAAAAAGTTAAAAATATTGAAAATTGGAAACACTTACATTTACACACTTAAAGTACAGTACTTGAGTACAGTAAATGTAGTTACGTTACACCATGCACTGACACACGCACGCACGCATGTGCGTGCGTGCGTGTGCACATGCACAAACACATGCACACGTACACGGGGGCTGACAGCTGACACACTGCTCCCAGTCTCCTCTCGTCATTAAAGACGGAACCTCCCTGTCAGTGGGTAGCTTTGTTTACTGCCGGGTTCTACTGCTGGGGACCCAGACAGAGGAACTACACCACTATACCTCTCAACTGGGTTCTACTGCTGGGGACCCAGACAGAGGAACTACACCACTATACCTCTCAACTGGGTTCTACTGCTGGGGACCCAGACAGAGGAACTACAACACTATACCTCTCAACTGGGTTCTACTGCTGGGGACCCAGACAGAGGAACTACAACACTATACTTCTCAACTGGGTTCTACTGCTGGGGACCCAGACAGAGGAACTACACCACTATACCTCTCAACTGGGTTCTACTGCTGGGGACCCAGACAGAGGAACTACACCACTATACCTCTCAACTGGGTTCTACTGCTGGGGACCCAGACAGAGGAACTACACCACTATACCTCTCAACTGGGTTCTACTGCTGGGGACCCAGACAGAGGAACTACACCACTATACCTCTCAACTGGGTTCTACTGCTGGGGACCCAGACAGAGGAACTACACCACTATACCTCTCAACTGGGTTCTACTGCTGGG
>NC_137867.1:37968168-37975668 GCF_963924005.1 Protomyctophum bolini | reverse complement strand
CTCTCTCTCGTTCCTCTCTCGGCCTCTCCCCACACCTCGCCCTGTCATACCTCCCTCTCTCTCGGGCGTTGGAGAGCGATGTGAGAATAAAATAGACATACAAGTAACAAGACACACATCAGCCAGTCAGCCAGCCATCTTCTCCCATTAGCCCCCTCCTGTCTTTACCTTCATCCCTCTCTCCTTCCCTAACCCCCTCCTCCCTATCTCTTCTCTCTAAGTCTCGCATCTTGTGCACTTGTCTGATCACCTCTCAATCTCTCTCTCTCTCTTTCTGTGTCTTTACCCACATCCTTCAGAGCGCTATTTCTAATCAGTATAGTTCCCCTCTCTCTCTCTCTCTCTCTCTCTCTCTCTCCCTGCCCCCCCCCCCCTCCCCTCCCCTCTCCGGCCTTCAGGGCCTCCAGTCTGACCATGAGGAGGCCCCTCTGACCTGCAGCTGTGTTGACTGTCAACACAGAACCGTGTTAGGACAGCTGGGAGAACAACAGAGGAGCACACAGCTAGCCACGCACGCACGTCCGCGCACACACACGCACACACACATCAGAGGAGCACACAGCTAGCCGCCGCGCACATCAATGGACAGAGGCCCCGGCCGCGTGCACGCACGCACAGACACACACGAGCATATGCAGATACGCAACCCACGAACGCACTCATCCATGAACGCACGTTTACCACAGATAAACACAAACTTATTTGAGGAGCACACATCAAGCTATAGCCACCGCACACATCAATGGACACACACACACACACACACACACACACACACACGATGAGTCTGATTTAGAACGCTGTTGAAGGCATCATGGTTCTGGTGATCACCTCACCAAGGTCAAGCCCACGCACAGTGTGCATGTATGGAGTGAAATAGAAAGAAAGAAAGATGGCTAAAAACAGCCCCTGAGCAAGCTTTACCACACGCACACACACACAGTGACGAATATCACACAGTGCACAATCCTCATCCATGCAGCATGTTTCCTGTCTTCCTGCACACCAGCTGATTCAGTGGGACAGATCCTGGTTCACACACTGCAGCACATCCTGTCTGTGTCGACACGCACGCGTGCGCGCACACACACACACACACACACACACACACACACACACACACACACACACACACACACACACACACACACACACACACACACACACACACACACACACACACACACACACACACACACACACACACACACACACACACACACACACAGCGCTTCATACCAGGGCTTTAATCCATCTCCCTGGGATAGCAGAGTTTCATGGGAGCTTGCGAGCAGCCATAGTTGTGGTGTGAGTTGTCCCCATGTGGTGTGTGTGTGTGTGTGTGTGTGTGTGTGTGTGTGTGTGTGTGTGTGTGCGCACGTGTGCGTGTGTGTTGTCCCCATGTGTACTGTATGAGGAGGCCTGGGAGCAGACAGAGCAGACTCCTGCAGATTGTATACAGGGCTATACTATACTATATTTTCATGTGTGTGTGTGTGTGTGTGTGTGTGTGGGGGGGGGGGGGGGGGGGGGGGGCTTACAGGGTAAAAGCGACCATATCTGCGCGGCACCCCGAGCTGGTATTTTGAAAGAAATCCCGGCGCTCGTGTTAATGGCTATTTCTGGGACCCCAATGTATATTGTAAAATCAAAGACCTTTATAAGATAATTTTTCTGGGGACCCCCTGCATGGAACTCCCTCAAGGACCCCTATGGGTTCCCGGACCCCACTTTGGGAACCACTGCTCTAGGGCAAGGGTTTTCAACAGGTGGTCCGCGGACCACTGGTGGTCCACGGAGGTATTACACGTGGTCCCTGACCATGCATTACATTTTAGGAATGCAGGAATGGTTGATTTATTTCAGATGTTCTTTCCACTAGTTGAGAAACCGTCAACTGAATGAGTGGTCCTTGTAGTCATTTATACAGTTGGAGGTCAATAAATTCAACAGAAAAGGGAGTTAGAATCTCAACAGGGTCTGTCTAGTCAGTGTTGTCCTGTCCGGTCTACTGTATGTCAGAAAACCCTCAAAATAAATGATGGGGGAAAAAATATTCTCAAGAGGGGGGAGTGCACCGTTTTGTCTGGTTGAGTCATTATTATTAGTAGTCAATGTTTGAGAAACAATGTGTGAAATATACATGTGTATTGTGTATACACATGGGAGGCATAGCAAGTGTTAACCTACAAAAGCACTAATCTAAGCCCATATCCCCACCCAACACAACAGTGGTCCCCAGGTTGATTCTAAGTCATGGTGGTGGTCCCTGGTTCACAATCAGTTTTGAAAAACCCTGCTCTAAGGCATTGATTCCCCAAGGGTCCTTGAGGGAGTTCCAGGGGGTCCCCAGATAAATGATATAGTTAGGAAACAAATGAACCGTTAAGGTCTGTGTAACTCAGAGTGTACATCATTTGTACATTTGTACACTCTCAGAGTATAAAATAACATTGATTTTACAATATGAATTGGGGTCCCAGAGAGATAGTATAATGCATGTCAACCTGGGGGAACTTGAAATTGAAATGTTTGAGAATCACTGCTAGAGCCATAAAAAGATCTTCTCTCATGGGGATATGCATGGCATATCTTTTAAAATGTGGGTCTGCAGGATAATAAGGTGTCAATTCGGGGGTCCTTTACATGAAAAGGTTTGAGAACGACTGCTATAGAGTTCATGTGCAGTGTCAATCCATCCATCCATCTTCAACCGCTTATCCGTAGTCGCAGGGGCAACAGCTCTACCAGAGAGCTCCAGATGTCCCTCTACAGAGCAACATTAGTAACTTCCATTCTCCACGATCCCGAGGCGGTCCCGGCAGAATTTAGAGATATAAACCCTCCATCTCATCCTCAGTCTGCCCCGGTGTCTCCTCCCAGTGGGACGTGTATCGAGGACCCTAGGGAGACGCTCGAGAGGCATCCTAACCAGATGGCCGAACGTATAGTGACCATGTGTCACTGTGTGTTCATTAGCCACTGACTTACAGTACACTAAGTGGAAGTGAGCTAGATTCTCTTCCACTGTACAGGCATATCGACAGCTCCTCATTGCTATTGACACCACTTTATCAGGCGTCCGAGGGAGACCGTATCGACATCCACTCTCTTAGCCCCATTGATGCCTCGCTCCCTGTGCTGGGAAACTCCACGCACGCACGCACGCACGCTCATACTTCTACACCACTAGGGGCAAATGTTTTAATCAAATACAACAGTCGTTACTGTCTACATTTAGATTATTATTACAAAACATAACCACTTCAGCACTATATAGTATACACTTTGGCCATTTAAAAATAGCCGATCTACTGACGAACGCATGCACCGTGATGCACGCACGCACACACGCATGCACGCACAGCTGTCCAGATTGGCAGCCAGGCAACCTGGCGTGCGTGAACTTCAATGTTCTCCTAGCTCTCACCTGCACTCCAAACCCTCTCTCGTCTCTCCTCCTCCACTCTGTATCTATATTCTCTCCATCTCTCCTTCTCCCTATGGTATGGTTTCCATGGAAACAGAGCTTGTGTGTAAAAAAAAAAAAAAGAAATACTATACTGAATGAGTGAGAGGTCATGTTTTTTCTTCCTCACCATCTCTCTCTCTCTCTCCCTCCCTCCCTCTCTCCCCCTCCCCCTATCCTTTCACTCGCTCGACCGAAAGTCAAGCAGTAGTGTGTGTGTGTGTGTGTGTGTGTGTGTGTGTGTGTGTGTGTGCGTGCACGGCGCAATCAATAGCATTAATCAACACAACTCAACAGCACTCAGGTCAGCAGGGAGAGATGAAGAGGCACGAGGGAATGTCAACATGCCCGGCCCGGTGTAGTCTTAAGCAATGATACATATCACACATCACGCTGTGGCTGATGGGCGAGAGAGGGAGGGGGAGAGAGACAGAGAGAGAGAGAGAGAGAAGTTATTACTTGGTTGTCACCTACAGTCTAAAATCTCATGTGACATCAGTGGCTGAGGTGTTGGTGCAGCATGGGGCCATCATTTATCAGCCACTGTATACCGCAGTGGGAGTTGAAGTCTACAGTCATACTGTACAGTGTGAGTTGTATTCTACAGTCTTGTACTAGTGTACTGTACAGTGTGAGTTGTATTCTACAGTCTTATACTAGTGTACTGTACAGTGCGAGTTGTATTCTACAGTCTTATACTAGTGTACTGTGCAGTGTGAGTTGTATTCTACAGTCTTATACTACTGTACAGTGAGAGTTGTATTCTATAGTCTTATACTACTGTACAGTGTGAGTTGTATTCTACATTCTTACTGTACAGTGCGCAATTCACCCCCTATTGGACTGACTGCATGGCAAGTGGCTCAAAGCAGAGGTCATCCATCCCTACGTCGCCATTGCTGGCTGGCTTGTTGGACGTGTTTGTCAAACTATTGTTGTTGTTGCCATGGACATAATAACAATATATAGGCTAAAAATGAGTGGACAATAATATTGCACAGAAACACATCTCTAGAGCTCTAGACTTGAATGACCTTCACAGGTCTGTAGCTGAGAGTGCACACGTTTCACATTTTGTGCACTCTCAGAGTTTTTTTAAATAAAAACAAGTTAGAGAACCCACTGTCCTAGTGGACTCCTAATGTGCCAGATAGTGTCATACAGTAAATCAGTGCAATACATATTCTGAGACTGACATTCAGTAATTGGTCTTATGATCATAAGACCCTAACAGGGGGGGGGGGCAATATCTCACAGCGGGGAGGGGCTAGTTATTATAATAAAACAAAAAATCATGGGGTCAATGTGATACTGTATGTGGTGTACAGTAACTTAGGTATATTTACTTTAGTACAGTATACGTAACTATCCTCTTCTACTCCGGATTTGAACCCGTTTTCCTGTTTTTTTTTACCATTGACCCAATAGAGCCTGCCTGCTTGCTCAGGGGATGAATTGAATCTTGAACCATCAGGTTTTATTGGTGTCAGATCCTGTGTCTAGGTGAGACGTGACCTGAGACTAAATACAACAACCCAAAATGAATTCGTTATATTGTAGTAACATACTCTACCATACAGAAGTATAGCTTAGGACTATGTATATCAGTAAGACGCCCTGAGGGAGAGAAGCACCTCCGCCTGGGTGACAGCAGACTGCTGGGCGAGCGCTGGCGCCTGGCGCTTTGGCATGGGGGGTCAGATCAACATATGGAATTAATTCTGTGCTGGCCATAATATGGAGCGTGTCCAGATCCATAATGAATTCTGTGCTGGCCATATATGGAGCGTTTCCGGATCCATATGTTGATCTGACCCCCATGCCAAAGTGTCAGCACTCACCCAGCAGTCTGACGTCACCCAGGCAGATGCGTGCACGCGACCTCGCCCTTTAGGGTGAGGTCGCTTCTCGCCTTAAGGGGCGTCTTACTGGTTCTAAAGAACCCACACAGTTATTTTATCTAAGATTATGGATAGAAGTGATGATGATGATCTGTGATGAAAACATTTGCAAAAAAAGGTTAAAAAAGACAATAGTCCCTCTTATAAAACGAAGTGTACAGTATACTATACAAACCCAACCTCCTATCGCAAGCACTCTAAACATTACGCTCTCATGAGGAATGGCACTTCTTTAAGTCGTCTAATGGGAACAAACGTGGTGTCTTATTGTTCTAGAGGAGAGCAGGGTGGTAGAGGCCCTGCATGCACGCCGATGATGGAGCTCCGCGTAGCCCCGACGAGACGTGCACACACGCTGGGTGTAAGGAAACAAGCGGGGGAAAAAGCCACCGACATGATACTCTGTCTCACCCAGGCAGCTTTCATATTGCATTTCCTCTGTGGTCTTCAAGCCGGCAGCTCCCATAATAAACACAGCAGCAGCGAGAGGGAGGACAGGCAGCCGCGGTACAGTATATAGGTGAGCTACAGTGAGCTGCATGCGGAGGAACCGGACAGAGTGAGCCGTCGAACTGAAGTGTCGAGAGTAGAGTACGACACGGCACAGGAGTCGAGGAGGAAGCTAGATTATTTTCACGGTGTCAAAACGCGGGCGTGGGGGGTGGTGTGGGGACGGGGGGGAGATGGGCGATCAAACGTGTACACTCGCCCGCTCAGTCTCTAACTCACTCCTCTCTCGCGCTGCGCTCACTCAACTGACATGAAACTACAGTATATGCCTCCAGTTCTTCAACCCAACCCGCTCGCTTGATCATTCACTCAATCTTCCTATACCTTCAATCCTTCTCTCCTGTTGCTCAAGCATTCGCTCACTCACTCACTCACTCACCTTCAGTACTTCTCTCCTTCTATTACTCACTCACTCACCTTCAGTACTCTCTCCTCCTGTTGGACTCACTAACTCCCAAAGTGGGGTCCGGGGACCCCCAGGGGTCCTTGAGGGAGTTCCAGGGGGTCCCCAGCTAAATTATAGTTTGGAACCAAATAGACCCTTATGGGTCTGTTAACTCTGAGAGTGTACAAATGGAACAAAATGGACCTTAACGGGTACATTTGGTTCCATTTGTACACTCTAAATTAACATTGATTTTACAATATACATTGGGGGTCCCAGAAATGCTATAAAATGGGGGTCCGTACTAATTAATGTCAAACTGGGGGTCCTTGAAATTAAACGGGTTGAGAATCACTGCTAGAGCCGTAAAAACCTTCTCTTATGGGGGCCCCTGGCATATATTTTCAAATGGGGGTCCGCAGGCTAATTAGTGTCAATTTGGGGGTGCTTGGCATGAAATAGTTTGGGAACCACTTCACTAAACTAACTCACTGTTTGACTCACTAACTCACTCACTCACTCACTCACTCCCACCTTCAGCCCTTCTCTCCTGTTGCTACAGCTCGCTCACTCACTCACTCGCCCACAAGCTCACCGGCTTGCTCTCGCATCCTTATCTCCTCTCATCCTCCTTCTCCCTTCCCTTCTCTCCTCTCACTCATCCCCTCACACTCAACCTCCACTGCATTCCTATACACTTTGTTCAACCCTCTCACTGTCTGTGCTCAGTTGTCAGGCAGCGGTGGCCGAGTGGATTGCGGAGCGGTCTAGATACCGGAAGGTCGCCAGTTCGAATCAGCGATCCGACACGTTAAAATTACCACCGTTGAAGTGCCCTTGGACAAGGCATTGAACCTCTACCATGAAATGCTCCATGTGGGCCTTGCTGTAAACAAGTATCTGATGCTTAGTCGAGTTACCCTTGGTAAACCTGATTTACCAGAACGCATTTCTTCTTCTCTTCTTTTAATTGCGGAATAGCTGAGCCCTGGCTGTGTCTCTCTCTCTCTCTCTCTGGCTCCCCATGGCTCCGTGCGAGTGCAGCAGAGATAACTAGAGTAGTCTTGACAGCAGCAGTACAGTCCTGTAGTGGTGGGCCCGGGGTGGGAGGTGAGTGGGAGTGCTGGGTCTATCATGTCAGCCATGCTGTCGGCAGCGGGACTTTGCCAGCTCAACTTAGCGATGCCCCGGAGTTGTGCAGCTCGACAACTCCCACAACTTTAAGGTGAAAGTCG
>NC_137867.1:37955668-37960668 GCF_963924005.1 Protomyctophum bolini | reverse complement strand
AGAGCAACAAACACACACGGACACACACGCACACACACACACACACACACACACACACACACACACACACACACACACACGCACACACGCACACACACATGAATACATTAGTTCACATTAGTTAAAGTACACACACACACACACGCAAAAAGTCAAACAGATAGAAACGCACAGTTGCACACAAATATGCAGTCTTCTAAACGGTTTGTTTATCACAGAGCTGTGTGCTTTTAAAAGCACCAGCGAGGCACATGGTGTCAGCCATGCTTCCATCTGCGTCAGGCAAAGACATCCAGTGCACATGAGACAGCTGTACAGGAGAAAAGGAGGGGGATGTCACACAAACATTATAAAGCACAGCACTTTGGGGTGCATGTGTCACGGTTTATGATGTGTCAAAAAATGTCAGACGGAAAGTACTGTATGGCTTATACACATATAGAGCGACTCATAACGCGTCTCTGCGCCGTAAATCTCAACCGGCAGAAGAGTTATGGACTGGGGTTCGAGAGAGCATGGTTAATGCGGTCGTCTCAAATGCATGGGAATACACTCCTACTGAGGAATGGGACACAACAGGAAATAGCTTTACAATCTTTTTGGGGGGGCTAGAGGGGCCTATAACTGTCACTTCGGTTTAGCGTTCGCTGAATCTGCAGCCTCACCAGCGTCTGGACAACAGTTTGTCGACAGAGTAGAGGTCCTAACAGTTGAATGCCGTCCCGCGTAGACGAGGAGTCTCTCGTCCCAGCCCTGTACAGGAGACGTCCCAGAGTGTCCCACCCCCGGGTGACTGACAGACACCTATGCGAGCGTGAACGTGGAGGGGTGACAGGTGGAAGCATGCAGGGGCGAGAGTGTGCGAGTGTCCCGCGCGATCACGGCACGAGGTAAACGGGTGCGTGCGTCAGGCTTTGTGAGGTCTGGTGTCCGCCCACCCTTCTCCAGACCTCGTTTACTGGTTTTGGCATTTATAGGGTTTGAATGCGGTGAACGGGATATCTTTACTGCACTCTAATGCCATGAAGGAACCCCCCAGACTGGATAACAGCACTGGGGGAACTTCAGCCGTCATTTCCAACCTTTATTCATGCATATTGCAACTCTTTGAAATAATTATTAATATATAAATGATTTCTTTCAAGTCAGATACTATAGATGCAAAGAAAAAAAATAAAGAAAAAAAAATAGGCCTAACTCACTCGTGTGAAAAAGTCGCCAAAACGGAGCAGAACAGATTCTCACATTTCACGAGACAAAACGATTTATTAAAGTGTTTGTAGAATGCCGTAAATGTTTCCATAGTTACTGTTCCCAGCACTGAATGATAGTTTGACGATAATAAGAATAATGATAATAAATACAATAATAATTATACTTGAAAGAATGAAATGCAAACATTCCAGTTTGGTGTGAATATATGTTAAAAAAAGACAGATGGATGGACCGATCAAAGGATCATGCCTGGAGTTTTACACCCATGTACTAAAAGAGAAGTCGTTGCAACTAGAAATGCAATTTCCAACACTGAATCAAGTGTTGTTAATTTTCAAGATTGTTTTAAAAGCAATAGCTCAGTCAAAATGCAACAATATAGTAGGCTATATAACCTGAAAGATTAGGCCATCCTTATCGGCAGTGGTTAATTTTCTTAAGTACGCTACTGTACTTGAAATGAGACATTCTGCATAATGAGTACTTTTAATGTTGGTATGTTAAGCACATCTCTACCGCAGTATAAAACAACTGAGTACCTTTTCCACCACTTGCTTATCGGTAATAATCTGTTTGCAATTAGTTTGATTGCAATTATAATGACAATGAGACAATTACATATATTTTCCCCCTCTCCCACGTATACACCTCGAAAGTGGTTCTGCTGTCTGAACTGTGCTGACCTGCACATCATACCATGGAAACGTGTGAATCAAACACAATAAGCCGCAGTGGATTTAAAGCAGATATACAGTATATACACAACAATGCACCTACTATATTCAAATAACGCATTACCATTACATGGTTTCTATTCTATACTATTGCTACAGTTATGCACGAGGCTATTCATCTCTTGCATTTATATAGAGCTTTTTTCATGCAAAGCGCTTTACATAGATGTGTGCATTACATTCACCCATTCTCTCTCAAACACACACACATGTACACACACACACACACACACACACACACACACACACACACACACACACACACACACACACACACACACACACGAATACATTAGTTCACGTTAGTTAAAGTACACACACACACACACACACACACACACATGACAAAAAGGCAAACAGATACACAGGCACAGTCGCACACAAATATGCAGTTTTCTAAACGGTTTGTTTATCACAGAACCATGACAACCAGACAAAACCAGGATAAAGTGGTAATGTCGTCACGCAAAGCTATACAGTACAGGGAAAAACGAACCGGAACCACAAACAGTTCCAGCATTGGTCGACCAGTTGCCCTAGCGATAAACCAGCCAAGCAGAGAGTGAAATTGTCCCTCCGGGCTATGGGATGTAGTCTATCCTCGGTTGGCCCAACAGCCAACTTGCACTTGTTTCAAATTAAAAGCCCTCCAGTGGGGGGGATGTCGGACACAAGGAGTAGTAGGGTGGTCGGAGGCGCTGCCAGCTCCTCGTGCACTGGCAGGAGAGCTGGTAGGGTGAACAGAACCAGGAGAGCTGGTAGGGTGAACAGAACAGGAGAGCTGGTAGGGTGAACAGAACAGTGACAAACACACTGGCAGGAGAGCTGGTATAGGGTGTACAGAACCAGGAGAGCGGGTAGGGTGAACAGAACAGGAGAGCTGGTAGGGTTAACAGAACAGGAGAGCCAGTAGGGTGAACAGAACAGGAGAGCCAGTAGGGTGAACAGAACAGGAGAGCTGGTACTGTAGGGTGAACAGAACAGTGGCAAACACACTGGCAGGAGAGCTGGTAGGTTGAACAGAACAGTAGGGTGAACAGAACCAGTAGGGTGAACAGAACATGAGAGATATATGGGGTGAACAGAACAGTGGCAAACACAGAAAAGTGTGGGTGGATTAATTGGCACAACAACTAAACTGGGAGAAAAAAAGCAATAGAAATAATTGGCTACTCTAAAATTAGAAGGGGGAGAAAAAAAAAGAAGCCAGCAGCATTTCATATACACAGTCCAGCCAATGCAAGTTTTCGACCTAGCCTTGTTTTTCTTAACACACTTTGAATTAATCGCCTGCGTTAATGCCTGAAGTCGCAGTCTTCAATATTGCAGTATTTATTAGCTAGTGCGAGAAGACTATCAGCGAACAGCGACAGTTGCCCTGCGTTCATTGTTGAACTTTTCCCCTTTATTCGGGTACAATTCCTATTTGTTTCCAGTTACTGTCTCACATAATGCACACCAGATAATGTTTAGGTATAGACACATTTATATAGATACATCTGTATTGATCCAAGTTCAGTTGTCATAGCTGCACTGCAGTGCAAATAAAACACAGATATAAGGCATAGCAGGTGCAGCCATTTTGTGGTTTCACAGTTAGAAAGTCCAATCATTTTTCCATAGAGATTTCCGAAGATATTTTCAAAACTATTTTTAAGCCAGGAAACAAAGCAATCCAGGCTCCGTGGTGAATCATGACCATGACACATTTGATTGTGTGTCAACAGATATTGAATTGTATTCCATATTTAATAATGATTCTATTTTTGCGGTTTTGAAAATAAAAATCACACCCATGCGAACGGAGTGGTGCAACTTCCCTCTCCCCCCCCCCCTCCTCTCCTCTCTCCCCCCTCTCCTCTCTCTCTCTCTCTCATTAGAAGGCAACAGTGCAGCACTAATACTATCTCTCTCTCTGTTTCTGGCAAACAGCACCCCTACTGGTACTCAGTCATACTCGTGCTCATTAATACATACATACGTGAACACATAGGTGAACACGGACATTGCTGGTTGTAGGAGTGGTTACACCACTCAAAAATAAAAGGAAAAAAAAACAACATAACCAAAACGTTTTGCTATGCTCTATGGCTAGAGCAGAGAGACACTGTGGATAAGGAAGCATATTATTTAACAATATTTAGCCTATATTGTGTCTCTCAATAAGAAAACTATATCAGACAGACTGTTCTGCTTGTATTAAGGGGTTTATGTTAAGGATTTATTCCAGTTCTGTTGCTGTAGTAGCAGCTGTAGTATTTTTATTTGAGTGACAATTGGCACAAAAACAATCTGAATTTTTAAACTATGGTATATTGATCTGACAATTTGGCAAAATGTCAGAAATTGGAATGTATGGAAATTGTATTTATGCTATAACCTACTGCAATAGAATGACATTTTGTTACTACTGTATATTCATGTATGATTTATATAAATGATAATACGAAGACCAGGCAGAGGGAAAAACAAACAGCGAGCGGACGAGAGGCAGGAGGCAGAAGCCCGTAAAGCTCCGTGACCGAGGTCAGCTCTCTCAGATACACATCACTAAGAGGGCCAGTAAAACGCTGGAGAAGGAGGAGGTGTCTCCTCCGATCCAGAGAAAATAAACCTCAGCCTGACTATACAAGGACATTGACACCGAGAACACAGAGGCTCTGCCCCGCCAAACATCCACCCTTCATTCAAGCACAGCAGACACACACAGTAAGTACATGTACGTATGTCTGAACGGTTCACCTGACCCCTATGCAGTCAGTGATGGACAAAGTAGGCTATACTCGACACCAGTATCAAAGTATAGATACTCTACTGGTGAAATGCTACTCGGCTGCAAGTGAAAGTTGTTTCTCTGCAAATTTGTATAAACTGAGTTAAAGTACTAGAGTAGGCCTACTTGAAATTCAAAAGTAGATATGTCAAAGTATCAAAAATATCATTAATAATAGTGAGAGAAAGAAAGTGGTTAATTCACACTTCATAGCAATGTAGTGGAGTAAAACAGTCAATATTTGCCTTGTAGTGGAGTGAAAGTCAAATATCCAAAAT
>NC_137867.1:37933168-37950668 GCF_963924005.1 Protomyctophum bolini | reverse complement strand
TTTTCTCCCCCCATGAGGCCCCGCGGGGCCCCTGACTGCCATGGCCCTTTCTTATCTCCACTTCCACCTACTATAGCACAGCACACGTCTTTAAGTATCTCTCTTTGCAAATCCTGGATGGCCTGGTTTTGGGTCGTGTGTAGTGTAGTGTAATGTAGTGTATAGTTTACACTACACTGCACTACACACTATATTACACTACACTGTAGTGTAATATAGTGTATAGTGTAGTGTGTAGTGTAGTGTAATATAGTGTATAGTGTAGTGTAGTGTAGTGTAGTGTAGTGTAGTGTAGTGTAGTGTAGTGTAGTGTAGTGTGTGTGCGTGTGTGTGTGTGTGTTGCGTGTGTGTGTTGCACGTGTGTGTTGCGCGTGTGTGTGCGTGTGTGTGTGTGTTGTGTGCGTGTACGGGTGCATGTACGTGTGCGTGTATGTGTGTGTGTGTGTGTGTGTGTGTGTGTGTGTTTGTTGCGTGCGTGTACGCGTGCATGTACGTGTGTGTCTGTGTGTGCGCATGTCTCCCGCCTCAGGGGTAGTGTTTGTCATGTTGGGAGAATCTTGTTATATACTCTATGTTCGCCGGGCTGGTTGTAAGTCATCGTTATGGCCCGGGCCAACCTGGCAACCCAGTGATAAGGGAGCCGCGTTCAATCACTGCGCCAGCTAATATTTCACATTCCATATTGTTTTTGCCTGCGGTCGGAGAGATCCCTGCCCCCCCAAGCCCAACCTATATGCGAATGCACACACTCTCTCCCACCGTCTCTCTCTCTCTCTCTCTCCATGTGGGAGTGCGAGGCTCAGTGTTGTGTCAGGCTCGTGTCAGGGCGAGGGAGGTAACATTAACACAGTGCAGTGCTGCTGCCATGCCAGTTAGACATAGTGCCCTTTACTAAAGAGGAGAGAGAGAGAGAGAGAGAGAGAGAGAGAGAGGAATTATTCAGAAAGGAACAGAAAACACTACTCCCGCACAAACGCTCTGCAGCTTGCTCCGTGTGTAAACAGACAGAGCAGCCGAATGAATGCTATACATACAACAAAATACATCACCACCGCCACCGCCACGTCAAAATGAGTCCCGGCAGCTCGAATCGAATGATCATTCTCTATACATTTCAGGAATCTCTGCAGGTCGATGCCTGTCGGTATGTCTGTCCTATATAGATATATGTGAGATCCTGACCCACAGGAACGCACCCAGGGTGCCGGCCCGATTACGACGAGCCGCCCCGCGTCCGAAACAATTGTGAAATGACAGAGTTACCGTGTGGGGCTTCCATTACTGTACCCTCTGCTGTACTGTACTGTACTGTAATGTACTGTCACTGTACTGTATTGGCACACGCGAAATTACCATATATACAGTTAATATGTGCGTGTGTATTTGTGTGTGTTAGCCGTTGCGCACAGGTGGTGAAAATCAACCGTGATGTTTTCGTGCTCAGACGCACCCACCCACCCAGCCACCCACACACAAGGGAGTGGTTGCACCACTCAAAAAGCGTTCATCCAAATCACTTCATGTTGGGTATATTGCAGAGGACAACAAAGTGCAGGATCAAATCAGAAGTTGGTCAGATGGTTCTCTACACCAGTGGTTTCCAAACCATTTAGCTTATACATACATAGTGATACGTATGCACACGCACACACAAACACACCCACACGCGCACACACACACACACACACACACACACACACACACACACGCACGCGCACACCCGCACGCACACACACACATGCACACGCAAGTATAATTGTGAAAGGGTAATATATAGAGGCAGGCAAAATCATATCCCTGTGTCTATGGAAATCATACAGGAGTAATACATGGTGAAACGTTTTGGCGTCATTGTTCATTTTGACGTGTTTGGCATGCCAACCAATCATGTTTGAGATTGGAATTGAAACGTGGACAGACATGCAGGGCCCCAAAGACAGTGTGAGCATGCTCCCAAACCTTAACGTAAACACTCCTACACACAGAGGCCTTTTACTCTGTCTGGTGGTCTCTGCGTGCGTGTGCATGTGCGTGCGCGTTGGGGGGACGGGGGGACACACTTCTTCCCAAGCAGTTGTTCAGGAACCGTGATGTGGGGTCAGCCCACATTTGAGGAGAGAGAGAGTAAAGAATAAAAGCAGCAGAGAGGGAAGTGTGGATAGTCATGCCATCAATAAGGTGTCCTCTAAACTTCTTCTGATCTCTCTCTCTCTCTCTCTCTCTCTCTCTCTCTCTCTGAGAGCACTAGCAGCCTGGGAAGGCGACGTCGTTTCCCCCGGCTGTGTTTATACAGCTTGAAGAGAAGTCGGTTTAGCAGGTGCACGGCGCTGTAAGTACAAACCGCAATCCACCGCTAAGAGGATTAAAAGCCAAAGGGATGATATCTTTCTAGTAAATAACATTTCTCCACAAAGAAAATACGCCAATAATGGAGCTCTTCTCATTCCCCCTCATCCTCTTTGCATCGCCAAGACAAAAAAAAAAAGTAAAGCGCGCGAGAGCAGAGCGAGAGAGGGAGTTTACATATATGGGATTTTTTTTTAGAGAAACAGGTGTTAAGCCTCTCCAAACGGGCCTGTGAAATGAGGGGGGGGAGGGGGGGGGTTCTGTTTGGAGCCGGTGGAACTGAGAGATGAATGGATCGCCCTGGTCCGTATATATATGCACGCGCTCTCTCTCTCTCTCGATAATCCCGACAGCGAAATGCTGAAAGAGTACCGGTTATAACTTATAAGCACGGGGCGAGCTTCATTTCCACCGCGTGCTAACTTTCTCT
This sequence comes from Protomyctophum bolini, assembly GCF_963924005.1. Lineage (NCBI taxonomy): Eukaryota > Metazoa > Chordata > Actinopteri > Myctophiformes > Myctophidae > Protomyctophum > Protomyctophum bolini. The sequence goes on along the minus strand of NC_137867.1, from coordinate 37,947,892 downwards.
CTCACACACACACACACACACACACACGGCCCCATTCAGAGCGACAAGCTAAGCTGCCGCATCGCGTTCCAAACTGGCGGGGACAGGGTGTTCATATAGCTATATATGCGCAAATGGAGATGGATCGTTGAGCGGTTACATTTCCATTATATCAATGAGCCGCGATATCGAGGCAGCGTGCCGTGCACCATAGCCTCGCTCGCACATCAGCGAAGCACCGCGGCCGATGAGAAGCGATAAAACAATAATAATGTGGCGTCTCTCCCCTTTAGTTGTTGTCGGAGTATTGACAGCACGCACGTATACTGTACGTTTGCACATGATGGAATTTGTCCTCTGCATTTAACCACTACAGCAAGATCAGCTCTTTACAATAAAAAAGAGTTGATCTACATGCTCAATACACATCAATTTACAATTTAGGCATTTAGCATGTACACTCTTAATCCAGAGAGATTTACAGTAAGCATGGATCATATAGTAAGACTAAGAACCTAACGTATACATCCATCTAACAGTAGAATATCTGTTCAATGAAACTAGAAGTAGGCTATACACTATAGAATGCTATGTCTGAAATGCGTATTTGATCCATTGCAAATGCATGTAAGGCCGTCGAGGCTAGGGCAAGTGCTGTATTGTGAATAGGTGAGTTTTCAGACAACGGCGAACATCACATTTTGAGGTGGTAGATCTGCTAAAAAAAATAATCGGGCCAATTTTACAATCATATACATAAAGAAATGTTGACGTAAGCTAAGAACGTAACAGTGCAATATCTATATAATGAACTATAGTGTATGTTTACATAAAATGCTGTCTAAGTTACATAAGGGACACCAGCAGGTTCTATAAGTGATTGACCCGTCTTAAGGAGAAGTGGGGACATTTTCAACAGCTCCCCAGTGTCTTGCTGAAGGAGATTTTGTTGACATTAAAACGTCTGTCCGTTCCACTCTCCCTCTAATCGTCGACATCGTCACATCCCCATTTCAGAGTTGCAGAGTTGTGTTGCGTTACGGCCATGGGAGAGAGGTCTCTCTGTGCCCCCGGGGGCCAATAGAAAGGTTATCTTTGCCTCACATTGGGGGAGCTCCAGCAATAACAGCACAACACCTGGCCTGAGCCTTAGATGTGTACCCACCCCGGGCCGGTGCACGGGATCCCTCTTTTCTCCTCTCATTTCATTTCATTTCATTTCATTCCTCCATTCCTCGCGGGCAGCTCTGCGTGACTACCTGGGGGTCCCCCCTCTCCTCCGGGCCCACTCATGAGGAGAGAAGTGCTGGATGTTTACACCTGCTATAGGACCCCCCTCTCAAAGCCTGGGGGTGGAGTTAGAGACCTGCCCCCTTCTCCTCCCTCTCCTAAAGGGAACAATCAGCCTGTTTTCCAGGGAATCAATGGCTCTCCCAGCTGGGGGTTCCTCTAGTTCATTGAGCGTGGATAGTGGGCGCTTATACGTGTGCGCGTGTGTCCTCATGCGTGCATGTGTGCGAGGGCATGCGTGTGTGCGGGCAGGCGTGCCCCACCAAATTGTGCTGTGATGAGAATTGTTCAGTGCGTCTCCACAACACACTCCAGGTCCCCAAGTGGATGGGTGGGGCAGAGGGCTCTCCTCCACCTCATGTCGCACAATGAAGCCAATTCTGCGGCCCACTGAAGTGGGGAGAGAAGGAGGGTAAAGCCTCTGGCCTCGAGTGGGTATGAACCCCTAGATAAGTGACCTGGCGGGACAATAGGCCCCTCTCATACAGGACTAACCCTCCAACACGCCCAAGCTAATCCGCAGAGAGCCCCCCCTGTCGTCGTCTTTAGAGTGGGCTATAGCCCAGCGCTCGGGTATTAATGAGCTAATTATGTACAAATAGTGAAGCACGTTTCAAGTGACGTGGCGACACCTCAAGACAATGTTGTTACTCCTGCTATTTGTAGTTGCAACTTTACGACACCACAGGGATGGTGGTTATCCCAGACACAATGGGTGACCTTGTTGTAACTTGTAAATGAGAACAGTGGTTCCCAAACTTTTTCCTGTCAAGGACCCCCAATTGACACTAATTCGCCTGCGGACCCCCATTTGAAAAGATATGCCAGGGACCCTTTATTATTTCATACAGAAGGATGGTCTTCCTGCTTTCTTTGTCGCACCTCCAACGGTGCCATGGAGGACTATGCATGGCAGGTTCCCTGAGCCAAGCCTATAAGCCTGACCGCATACCAGAATAAGAGAAGATTTTTACGGCTCTAGCAGGGATTCTCAACCCGTTTAATTTCAAGGACCCCCATTTTGACATGCATTAGTCTACGGACCCCCATTTAATTGCATTTCTATCTCTGGGACCCCCAATTTATTTATAAAACCAATGCTAATTTAACTCTGAGAGTGTACAAATGGAACCAAATGGACCCGTTAGGGTCCATTTGTACACTCTCAGAGTTACTGACCCATAAGCCATAAGGGTCTATTTGGTCCCCGGACCCCCACTTTGGGAACCACTGGTGTAGGCAACCTGCTGCGGACATACCACCTCCCTAAGACCCCTGTGTCCTGGTCTGCCCCAGTGGCAGCACATACTGTATAGCTGGAAATATGATTATTTCATCAAACGGACAGTAAACTTGCCATGGTCCAAAGCAGTGCAGGTGGCGTGCATGCAAGAGTATCAAAGCAGGGCTGAAATATTGAGGAAATCATAGACAGTTGAGGAATTATTGCTCCGAAAATATTTTCGTAGCGGTGCACAGAACCGTATATTTTCTTTTCCTTTGACATGGCTGCCGGCGAGACGGTGAGGACTTCAGGTACCCTGGGTGGCCCCCCACCAACCGTGCGCATGCACACACACACACACACACACACACACGCACACACATAGAGAGAGAGCGCAAATGAATGACAACATGAAGGGTAGAGATTGTTCCGTGTGAGTTTGGATCCATTATGCATTTTGCAGATACCTGCTGGGCTCCAGCTGTCAAAGATACATCCTGTCCAGACCAGAAGGATAATTCATATATTTTGGACCTGCGTGCGCACACACGCACACACACACACACACACACACACACACAAACACACTTTCTTCACTGAGCGTCACCACAGGTGAGGAGCATGCTAAAACACAGAAATATGGGCGATATGGACAACATTTTATATCATGATTGCTTTACGATGTGTACATCGATGTTGATATCTGAGGACGACGTCGACAGAGAGATACAGTATTTTCACAATAGTATCGTGCTGCTTCATCACAAGTATGCAAACGGTATCCATGGAAATGGCAAAGTGTAAGGAAAACAGAAAAAGTTAACTAAGGAATCGTGCATTTCCTGTCCTTCAGTAGCCTATATCACTCAAAATCTTGATGTCTCATGACATCAAGTGACATCATCAGTGATGAAGATCCCTGATGTCATAGTAAATGCGACCTGCTTTCGCAATTAAGCCCATATATGGAGATCTGTCATCAATATTTACGGTCTCAACAGGCCCGAAAATTAAGGCCCGGCCCTACCTGGGCCCTCATCAAACCCTGTACACACAAGGCACTGCCCCCACTGTCACCCTTAGATCTCCATATATATGGAGCTGACCTGTTCTGACATTCCATATTTTGATCTGACCTCATCAAACCCTGTACACTCAAGACACGCTCCAAATGTGGCCAGTACAGTACCTCCTTCCGGTACATAATTCATTACATATGTTGATCTGGCCCCCATGCCAAAGCGCCAGCACTCGCCCAGCAGTCTGCTGTCACCCAGGCGGATATGTGTTGATCTGACCCCCCATGCCAAAGCGCCAGCGCTCGCCCAGCAGTCTGCTGTCACCCAGGCGGATGCGTGCACGCGACCTCGCCCTGTCGCTTCTCGCACTCGGGTGTCTTACTGGTAATAGACTCAGATTGTCCTATAGTTGACAGATGAAAACGTTTGGACCCGGTCTTGACTTATAGGAGGAGACAAGATGATCTAGCAATTCACCAAAGTGAGCTGATATGCAATAGCATGTTTCCAGTGGTGTAAAGTAACTAAGCATATTTATTCAATGTAGATAGATCTTTATATAATATAGTGCAGTGTAAAATAGTGCAGTGTAAGTACTGTATACTTGAGGAATCTTTACTTAGTGGGGTATTTACAATTTACAATACTTTTATTTCTGCTCCACTACATGTCTCAAAGGAAAATATTCTACTTTTACTCCTCTACAATGATATGAAAACATTATTTACTACAGTTACTTTGTATATTATGATTATTACAAAACCCAATAACCACTTCAGCCCTACATATATCGGCCATTTGAAAATAGCACATCTAGAAGCTATATACAATAAATCACATCGCGACGGGACCTCTACTTGTAAGAGTATATCTACAATTGCAGTATTGATAGGCTACTTTTACTCAACTAAAACATGCGAGTACTTCTTCCAAACGTTCAGCACACATATAGCAGATATAAACAGCTTAATTTGTGCTACACAAACAGACGCCTATGGTACAGTACGTGCTATTGTGCTTTTACCGACCTTCAAACATTGCAATGCACTCTGTCATCTTTTCCTAAATAATGCTAACGAATGCAACTGCTTCTGCTCACAGAAACAAAAAAAGAAAATGTTTGAGGACTCGCAGCTTGTGATGACTGGGACCAGCCTGAAATAACCCTTTAAAAAAAAATCTAGTTTTCCAGTCCTTGTTAACATTGATCGGCGAGTCTCCCCGTTGGAGGTTGAGGGCCTATTTCAGATTACCCTGGTGAAAGAGCACAACAAAGTGTGTTCATGCCCCTTTTCTTCCCTTCCAGCTCTCCTCCCTCCATCTCCTCCACCTCGCAGGCTGACACACGGCGCAGCTCTTTCATCCCAGAGGTTTCAAAGGTTCTCCCCTCGCTGAATACAAAACACCTCTTGCCTCTTGAACTTTTGATGGTGGCTGAAAAGCACGGAGAGAAAGTCGACAGAGACACCTTCTCTATAGAGACATCACAAGCCAGGGTTCAGGTGTAGTTCACCTGAACTCCATCCGTATTCACAGCCCCTTTTTCCACTCGCTCCGTCTGGCCGCTGTTATCAACGTGAGACGCCACCGTCGACATGCAGAACACGCGTACACACAAACACGTAACATTTGTTTTCCGGGTATTGTCGACGCTAAAGACGTGCGGCCGCGACGGGCCTCGCACCGGCCAAGCTGCACCCGATGCACTCCGATTCCTTTGCGCACCATGTCTGTTAATTAGCACCCGCGCCATCCTCTCACTCGTAGTCTCTCTGATCTAAGAGGATATAGGAGATAAAAGTACCTTATTGGCACGAGAGCTCCATCCGGCCTTCACCATCGCCTCTCTTGCTGGGGCCGAGAGGCGAGGGCTTTGGAGGTGAGGAACGGTGGCTAAAGGTCTCAGGATAAGACCATTGATTGCCGTTTCCCACGTCCGGTAATCTCCCCACTGTACCCACGGCGATATACCGCCCGGTTTGCGCTCCCTCGTGCGACCGTGTCGTGCACCGAAAATAGCTGATCTGCATCCAGCAGAGCGGTGTGAGCTCGTGAATCGGCAAATTTCCAGCATAAAAGTATATAAATCAGGCCCAACTCTGCTCTGGGGAGCGACACCCCCATTGTCGTGTTGGAGAAGGAAAACACAAGAGTTTAGGGGTGTGTGTTTGTGTGTGTGTGTGGGGGGGGGGGGTCCATATGCCACACTAATTGTTTATTGACTGTTCACAGCAAGCCGGGAGATAATTAGGGCCATTAACTAGTGTAACTAAGCAGACAGGAGTTGTCAATTCCAGATCCCGCCAGGCTCGTTGGCTCCGCTGTAAAGCGTCTCTCTCTCTCTCTCTCTCTCTGTGCGTAGGGGCGACCTACAGTACGTGTGTTTCCCTGGGAAAACAGCTGGAGAGAGGCAAGGAAAACACTTCTCCTTTCTGCTTTTATTATTCCTTCCTCCGCCTCCTCTTTCGTCCGTCCGTCCTTCCTCCCTCTCTCCTCTTCGTTCCGTTTGTGTTTATTTTTCCCTCCTACAGAGAGAGGTCACGTACATCCTCTCATCAGCTGCCCTGGATTCTGTTCTTTCTTTTTGTATCTCTCTCTCTCTCTCTCTGTTATTCCCTCTTGTCCTTTGGACATGGATGCGCACGCGCGCGAGCGCGCACACACACACACGCTCGCACACAGTTTCCGTGAGAATTCTGGGGATATGACACATACACATACACATACACCCACGGGGTTGCGGAAATGGTGCGAAATGACATGGTTCCATAGAGCTTTGTGGTCGGTCACACACACACACACACACACAGACACAGACACACACACACACACACACACACACACACACACACACACACACACACACACACACACACACACGCTTAAAGTTCAAGGCTCGGTGTGATTTGCCTGTATACTGGGAATGCTATTTCAGCTGAGTAGCCCCTCACTTAACACACACATACACACAAAAAGCACACAAGCACATGGAGTACACACAAACACATGGCAAGCACACATACAGTACGTGCGTGCGTGCGTGCACACACACACGCACCCACACACACGCCTGCGCACACGCACACAACTTCTGAGTGCCCTTCTCTCGCCCCCTTCTGTTCTCTCATTCAAACTCTCCCAGGGGTTTATGTAACAGTATGTAAATGACCTGCGAAGGAAGGCGGTTCCTGTGAACACAGGGTGGGAACTGAACTGCTCAGAGAGAGAGAGAGAGAGAGAGAGAGAGAGAGAGAGAGAGAGAGAGAGAGAGAGAGAGAGAGAGAGAGAGAGAGAGAGAGAGAGAGAGAGAGAGAGCTTCATCATCGCCGCATCAGGCTTCTTGCATAAACATTCACTCCTCATAGTTTGATGTCATGTTCTGGAGTATGTGGACGGCCCGTCCCGATGCCTCGATAACCCTGTGTCAATGGCAGGTCACGGCAGCCATGAAACTTCTTAACAGCAACAGCCTTCAAAACTTCACTTTTTATAGTTTACTCTCTCTCTCTCTCTCTGTGTGTGTCTCTCTCTCATCTCTCTCACACACAAGCACAAGCACACACACACACACACACACACACACACACACACACACGTACGTTAAGGTCAAGCTTGACATTAATAGCAAAGCACCTCAAACATGGAGGGGGGGGGGGGCAGAAAAAAATGATACGTCAGTAAAGCAATGTGTTCACGTGTTGAAAGCGTTCCACAGAAGTTATGTGTTCTTCACAAACGTGTTAAAAGGAAAAGCAGAGGAATGCTTTGTGCATTCTGAACGGGGGAGTGGTTTCTCACAGCAAACAGCCTGATGAAAACCTACGATGTCAGGCAGAAACATTGCGTTCCAATAAACCGTATACGTCCTGAAGCTTGTCCTAAACCAGGACAAGCTTGCCCTTAGCTGAGAGATCAGCTAAGGGCAGGGACCACCACCTACATAGTGTTGTATACAATGGTGTTGCATGCATGTTAAACTGGGCCTCGGTCCATCCATCCTATACAAGTAAACATATCCATGCAACAACTAGATCAAGTTTCGCTTGAATGTCTCATCAATGTCTGATTTTGAGACTTGAGACTATAGCTCGGAAGTATTCTACAGGTTTGTTTAAATGATAGTCACTTTTTAAGTGACTATGGGTTGCCTCCAACGGTGCTGCAGGCTTCATTAGCCTCGGTCCCAGCCTTAGAGAAAAACCTGCATGGTCACGACCTAAGGCCGGAACATCCGTCAGATGTATTTCCCCCGGATACGATATTTTCCAACCAATCACAACACTTGTTTCATACATGGAGAATGTAAACAGATTTGTCATTTCGTTGAGCGGTATACTTCTGTCAAAATCCAGCAATGCAGTCTTGCCCAGCGTGAGGCTTCATAGATTTGTTGGACTGTCAAATTATCTAGTGTTTTACAAATGAATGGATTTGAATTCATATTATTCATATCTTTTTTTTAAACGTGATCATTTGCCAGCCACCCTGCACTAACTCTGATGACCCCCCTAGCAGACCCCCGTCCTAAACAGTTTTCAGGACGCTGAAAAAATGTATAAAAATAGCCTGCGTTCCACTGCAACCACCGTCTAACACACTTGCACGCATGCACACACGCACACACACGGCATGCGCACAAAAAGGCAAACGCACGCAGTGACACGACCTAGGCGAGGAACAGAACAGAACAGAACCTCTTCCACTTCAAAAGATGGTTGAGGAATAGTCCTGGAGGCGTAGTTTTTTAATAAAACACAGAGCGTGTTTGGATTTCCAGCGGTGGAATGTGTATTAAGCGGGTGTCGAGGAGGTGTTGAAAGGGTCCGAGGAGGGAGACGGGGCCCGGGGGGGGGGGGGGGGGGGTTGCGGGGAGGGGGGGTCTCTGAGAGCATGTGGGCAAAAACCATCAGTTACTCCCAGATGTTACGGGGTCACCACGGCAGCCGGGGCAGAGACTCCCCGGGGACACACAAACACACAGCTGGGGAAGACATCAGGGCACCACCATATGAACCACAGCCAGGAGGGATGGGCCATGTGGGGGGGACAGAGGGGGTCTCTCCTGTGTGTCAAGTGTGTGCTAGTGAGACTAAATATGTGGGTGGGTTATTGAGAGAACATAAGGAGGACAGTGAGTAGTGATGTCTGTCTATACGTTGTGTGTGTGTGTGTGTGTGTGTGTGTGTGTGTGTGTGTGTGTGTGTGTGTGTGTGTGTGTGTGTGTGTGTGTGTGTCCATGTGTGTTCCCACATGTGCACATGCACCCGCACGCAGGTTCAGTATACACACTCCCTTCCTGTGCGTGCGTGTGAGCGTGCACACGCTCATCCCCCATGTGCTCATCTCGGTATATGGATGGTTTGCTCTGGTCTGTCCCAATGTGTCCCATGGTGCACTGGCCGAAAAGGAAGGGAAGCACGGTCCTGAGATTCATGGGCTGAAAACACATGAAAGGAGAGGAGGAGGAGGAGGAGGAGAAGCAGAAGAAGAAGAAGAAGAAGAAGAAGAAGAAGAGAGAGAAAGGTGAAGCAAGTGAAGTCACAGTGCTCCAGTCCTAACTCCTGAGAAACACCACAGATGACTTTGCTAAAAAGCTAATGTTGCTGCTTCCCAGTATAAGCCCCTCCCCTCCTCAGCCTCCAGCCAGGAGCAACCGGCCAGGGACTCGGCGGACATTTGCATAACAGCAAAGGGCAATCAATGGGCGGGGGGGGGGGGGGGGGGGGGGGGGGGGGCGCTTTGTGCTGCGACTGTCAACAGAGCCAGAGGCTCCGTGTCAAAAGTGCTTATTTGGGGTGCCACTCGGACATGACAGGGCCTCAAGGACAGGGGGCGAAGGGTTAAACTGCTAACAACATTAAACGTCACCCCCGGCCTCCGCAGTTTCTATGAAAGACACGCGAAGTGGCTTCCACTGCGACGCGCCGTGTCACCGAGGATTCCTGATAGATTACAACCTAACCTCCAAGGCACCCCCCCCTTCGGTTTACATGTCTTGTTTGTGTTGTTTGGCGTCATTGGTATGACACGGTGTCCATTCCAATAGGAACATCAAGGGCCAAATTGCAGTTGGTATAGGCAAGGGGTGGGCAACTTTGACCATGGAGAGGCCACTATATTTTCATACACTAGAGGGCCACATTGCATATTTCTGTTGTAGCAAAAATAGCCGATCTACAAGCTCAAAACATGTTTTGAGCTTGTAAATCTTCTATTTTTGCTATATTTGAATTCAAATCCTGAAACTTGAACAGATGGATGTGAACGTGACAACGCAAACCCAGCAACCCAGGAGAAACAGCCACCGCTATATATATGTTCACGACGTGCCGCTAATAACACGCGATTAGCGACAGCGCGGCGACATCAGAATAATATTTCACCAGCTGTGTCGATAAGCCAGATAACTTTAGAACGGGCAAATGTGTTGATGTTTACTGATAACCCCTGTTTCCCCCCTGCTGCCGCCTGTCTCCCCCCTATTTTCTAATTCTTTAATAATGTCCCTTTTTTTCTTTTTCAAAGCGATGCTTTTCATCCATAATGGATCAAGACCATATTTGATTTTGTTTGTTCTGTGCCAAAGTGTCAACGTGCACAAGTCAGAGGGAAGGAGGCCTTTGTTTCATGGCGTTAATATAATAAACACGATAGCGTTTAATATTTCATCTGCTTTACACTGACGGGCCTGGGAGACTTTGCCGTGTTTAACACCCGCAATCTGAGCATCTCTCTCTCTCTCTCTCTCTCTGTAAGTTATTTAACGAGGGTTGGTTTTCTTGAAATCCGCTCGCTCTCAGTGGTGGAAAAAATACTCAAATGTTTTACTTAAGTAAAATAAATCAATGCAAATATGGAAATACTCCGTTACAAGTAAATGTCCGGAAATCAAAATGTACTGGCATGAATTGGCATCTAAATGTAATAGTAAAAGTAGCCATCATGCAGAATGTCTCATTTCATTTTTTTAAATAGTATAGTAATAGTTTAGTATAGTAAAGTATAGTAATCATTTGAAAATAGCAGATCTACAAGCTCACAATGGGCCTTGTGGGCTTGTAGATCGTCTATTTTCAAATGATCGAAATGTATATAGGTCTGAAGTGGTAAATGTATGTTTTGTAGCCTACTAATAATCGAAATCTACAAAGTAAATAGTAAGTAAAGTTGAGAAGTAGTGGAGTAGAAGTAAAAGTAGGCCTACTGGAAATTGGAAATACTATACAACTTACAATTTAGGCATTTAGCAGACACTCTTAATCCAGAGCGATTTACAGTAAGCAAGAACAAAACCATGGCATCGAATGCATGAATAGTCTTCAAGAACAACATGTAAGCTAAGAACCTAACAGTGGAATATCTATATAATGAAACTATGCGTATACACTACAGAATGTTATGTCTACAAAAATGCTATATAATTTATATATGATGAGGCTTTGTATACGCCTGTAAGGACGTCGAGGCTAGGGCAAGTGCATGCTACCGGTTAAAATGGTGGGTTTTCAGACAACGGCGGAAGATTGGGAGTGAGTCTGCAGTTCTGATTGCAATGGGAAGTGCATTCCAAATAGTTGTGTGTGTTGTGTATTGTGTGTTGTGTGTTGTGTGTGTACTGTCATCTATGTCTATTAATAAATCAACCATTCTGTCATGACGTCTGAAAGGAGAGATTCAATTATTCACAAATTGCAGATGCATAATTCCATCAACTGTTGTTTTAAAGCAGGGCTGTGAATATTTTTTTGCCATTTATTTATTTTTATTTCATTTTACTTTGGATAATTAAAGTAGTAAATCTCTTTGGTGAGGTGTGCGCGGAACGGCCTCACTCAACGTCGAGCTTCAAGTTGCGACGGAGAAATGAAATGAAAGAAAAAAAAGGAAAGGAAAGAAAAGGAAAAACAAAAACAAAAACAAAAGACAGAAAGACATTACAACAGTGTTAATCAGCCACACCAGGTATATGAATATGCATGCAGCGCTTTAGTTAACATCTCTTATCGGAATATAAATCACTCATTTATTGGCAATCTTTCAGCCGCAGAGATAGAGAGAGAGAGAGGGAGAGCGTGTGTGTGCGTGTGCGTGTGCGTGTGTGTGTGTGTGTGTGTGTGTGTGTGTGTGTGTGTGTGTGTGTGTGTGTGTGTGTGTTTCTGTGTGTGCGTTGGGGGCGCACAAGGAGAGAGACATATTGAAGGGGTGAAGATTGAGGGGAGAACTTTAGGAGGGTGGTGTGACAGAATGGAAAAGACAGAGTGTTCTGTGTGTGCGTACATGAGCGAGAGGAAGTCAATTATTGAGGGTTGCAAACAATGCAAGGCAAATGCACATGCATGCAAAAAGTATGTGAGTGTGAGCGTGTTTGTCCGTGTGCACGCATACGCGTGAAATCAGTTTGGGATGTCCTCTAGCATGTAACCGTCCGTCCGTGTAAAGAGTTATGCTTTCTTCTGGAGAACTATACACAAACAAACAACAATATACATACAAATAGTGTGTCTGATCGTAACAAGAATTGGGCTACTGGTTTGTCAGCCTATGGGCCGAGGCCCAGTTGGTGCCCAGTTATTGCGCATGTGGGCTCCCAAACGGATTGGCGATACACGGGAAGCACCCTATGATCCAACGGACCATTGCTCCGAAGGAGCATTGGTCCGAGGTGCGCTGGGGGTCGGGAGATGGTTGGGGTTAGGTTTAGGTGTCTGCCCCGGGGGAGGTTAGGGTTATAGGGTGAGGGTTTGTCGATCGGACCAATGGACCGTCGGCATATTGACGCGGACCCGGCGATATACACTACGTTTCTAATGATAATAAATGGAAAGAAATGTCATGGTATATATATTTTTTCTTTAAAACCTTGAAAACAATAATAATGTCCACACAGGAACTTGAACTTCTTTCTAGTTCCATTTATCAAAGCCGGAAAACACAAACAATTGACCGATCATTAAAATGAACATGTTGCACGTGGCCCTAACACCTCAGACCACTTACCACGGCAGCCGGTAGCCACTGGTCAGATGGGTGGGCCGGGTTAACTGGTCAGATGGGTGAGCCGGGTTAACTGGTCAGATGGGTGGGCCGGGTTAACTGGTCAGATGGGTGAGCCGGGTTAACTGGTCAGATGGGTGGGCCGGGTCAACTGGTCAGATGGGTGGGCCGGGTCAACTGGTCAGATGGGTGGGCCGGGTCAACTGGTCAGATGGGTGAACCTCTTTCGCGATTTTCAAGTGCAGGCCCTGATCCACATGAGAAAGGGTTGAGAAGCTGCAGTAGACCATGTAGACCATGAAGTAGACCATGCATGCACACCAACCAAGCACTGCAGTAAACCATGCACTACATGCACATCAAACAGACATCAAGACAAGCTGAAGGGGAAACAAAGCCCTCACATTGAGGTTCTATAGTGTGTCAGGTACTGTCATGGCCCCCTAGTGTCGCTGCCCTCAAGCAGCCACTATACACAGGCTGTGTGTGTGTGTGTGTGTGTGTGTGTGTGTGCGAGTGTGTGTGTGCGTGTGTGTGCGTGCGTCTGTGAGAGAGAGAGACCAACGGCTGCTGTTGCAAGACAGCATGAGAGAGAGAGAAAGAGAGAGAGAGAGAGAGGGAGAGAGTGCAGAGGCCGAGAAAACAGGATGACTTCTAAGGCCACAAACACATCAATCAACCTATACTGCCCATCCTCCATCTTCCTTTCCTCTCTCTCTCTCTGTCTGTGTCTCTCCCCCCTCCACCTCTCCACCTCCGCCCCCCCTCTCTGGTCCTCTATATCACTTTGTCACAAACACACGAACACACACGTGCACGCGCACACGCACGCACACGCACACAGCCACACACACACGCACACGCACACACACACACACACACGCACACGCACACGCACACACACACACTGACCCAACCGACCAAACCAAACCGGCCGTCTCAATTAACCCACGGTTCATGTGGGACCTCCTGTAGTAAGCCGTATACGGGAGATGCTTATCTGCCACAGAGATTACAGTGCAAGCAGCAGATCAAAGAGAAGCCGGACTTTGGGCCCCGGCGATTAGCGCTAATTAAATAAAGTATGTCTGTTTAAACTTCATTAGCAGCTGGGCGTTTGCTCCACCAGAGTGGGCACAACTCAACCGTCCTTAATTAAAAGATAATCCACGGGATCGCCCCTCTGTAACCATCCCCCCCCCCCCCCCCCCCCACACACACACACACACACACACCAGCACCACCCACCTCCTCCCTAATCTCCTTCCAAAATATGCCCCCCAACCTCCCCACGTGCATGGAGGTCCTCGCTCCACTGCAGCTGCAAAAAGAAAGGCTAATGGGTGGAGGAGAGCCACCGAGGGCTGCATGCATGTGGTGACCGACGGGCACAACACACCCGCCAGGAGAGAGAGAGAGAGAGAGAGAGAGAGAGAGAGAGAGAGAGAGAGATGCATGCATGTGGTGCCCGACGGGCACATAACACCCGCCAGGAGAGAGAGAGAGAGAGAGAGAGAGAGAGAGAGAGAGAGAGTATAGGCTTTTATCAAGAATGTTATCGAGCATGGCAGGCAGCCCATTAAACAATCAATAAATCTAATCACCAGGCCACGCTGGCACAAACATGTCGGTCTAAAATGTATCGATACCAGCCAACCAGTGTCAATTACGCTTTTCAAGTGATGATGGCATACATACACACATTTCTTTTCCAAAAGTAAAAAAGGATATGTTTTTGATTATGAAGACCTGAAGATAATTATTACAGTACAATTCATAATATGAAGCAATGTAACACATGCACATGCATGATTGGCTGTTTTAAACTTTTGTCATCTTAATTAAATGTTAGATGCTGGTCAGCCACAAACTCACAACTGACCAATAAAAGAGAGAGAGAGCGAGAGAGAGAGAGAGAGGGAAACATCTGCCCCTGAACATCAATGTAGCATGCTATAGGCTAGTAGACGGCGCACAGCCTATATAGCCTGATAACATCAATGTAGCATATAGGCTAGTAGACGGTGCACAGCCTATATAGCCTGATAACATCAATGTAGCATATAGGCTAGTAGATGATGCACAGCATATAGCCTGATAACATCAATGTAGCATGCAGTTAGTAGTAGTAGTAGTAGTTAGCAGCTAGTAGATGATGCACAGTCTATATCCTGATAGCATCAATGTAGCATGCTATAGGCTAGTAGACGGTGCACA
>NC_137867.1:37852395-37927395 GCF_963924005.1 Protomyctophum bolini | reverse complement strand
TCTATAAATTGCCAGCCTCCGGCGCGGGCCAAAACAAACCCGGCCCCGCTTTGCAACCTTCCCCCTTAACTCTGCTGGCGTATTCTCCAAACTGTTTACTCACCCCCACCAACTCGCCACCACCACTGCGTATATAATTCACACACACACGCATGCACGCACGCACAAAAAAGCATGCACGCACGCACGCACACACGCACGCACGCACACACGCACACTTAACCAGCAGGCCCCGGGCACCGGTTTGTCCCAGATTACCTTCGGTTCATTTCAGGGAAGACACACAGTGTGTGACCCATCTTCTCCACATAGAGAACGCCTTATTGGAGTCAGATGTGTGACCGACCGCTCCGCCGAAAAACAACGTGCTCTTATCCTCTTTCTCTCTGGTCGCGGTCCGGGGCCGAGGGAGGGGACCCACTCAGACTCAATGGTATCTTCAGTCTGATCGGACATGCTTTGGGGTTTGACCCCATAGCGTGTGTGAACACACCAAACTCCCCCCCCCCCCCCCCCCGACGACGGGAGGATTGCAACGATGGGACAGACAGACGCAGAGAGAGAGAGAGAGAGAGAGAGAGAGAGAGAGGGAGGGAGATAGACGGATGCGCTGATCTCCAGCTCATGGTTTTTCTGACCAAGGGACTGGGCCCCGGGGCCTGGTGGTGTGGCCCCTCGCCAGGCCACAGGATGGTCTGTCTGTCTGCGTTGTCTACTCCTCTAGACGGCCAGAACACACACACACACACACACACACACACACACACACACACACACACACACACACACACAGACACAGCGAAGAGCAAAGACCGGGAATATATGGTACTGAATCATCATCGCACATGACGAATTAGACTCCAACTCAGTGGTGTTCTGACATACACAGCCTGACAGTGTGTTGGGGGGGGGGTCTGGGTCATATCATCGATGCAGCAGAACTGTTAGGAAGATGATTCAGTAGGAAAAAAAGAGTTGAATAAATACACACTGTCTTTTGTAGACCATTGGCCTGTTGCATACTGTATGCAACTATGCACATGCCTATATGAATGTATATGTGTTGTGTTTTTGGTTGACCACCCAAGTGGTCCCTCACGAGTCTCCATCTACAGTAGCAAGGGTGGGTGAGTGTTGATGCAGTTGAGACGCGTGTGCGGAGACCATAACACCAGGCCGTGTTGCACATTGACACATTCTAAAGTGAAACGCATTTAGCCCGGAGTTCGATTCTACAAGGACCAGCAAATTATCTGAATTTGGCCACGGACCCCCATCTGAAAATATGTTGTTCCAGTGACCCCCCAGAAGCAAAGATTTGAGTTTAAAACGTTCGCTCTGAAAGAACATATAATCATTTTCACGATTTTTCAAAAGTAGCAGACCTACAAGCTATGAGCATGTAGATCTGCTATTTTTCAATAGCTAAAGTACAACATAATGCTTCAATCACCAAAAGGGGCTCCAGCCCAGAATGGGTTAATACACACAGACATAATATAGCTGCAAGCAGCGATAAGATGGGGGCCAAGCCACAAAGTTGGAGACTGGAGATGAAGTCACTTTTTTGGTTACGCTGATTGGCTGAAGGGGTCGCCTGCCAACGCTGTATACTCCCGCAGCCAACCCATGCATTAGCAGGGTCCTCCAGACGCCGCACAAATGAATGTGGATCATATAATTGATACAATCATATACCTGGGATATGTAAAGGTCAGAGGTCCTTTGACGTATCACTCAGTTCTTGACCGTTTCCCATGACTCTCTGCCGAAGTTGGTGGAAAGCGACAGCACAGAACTGCACAGAACAGTGTCGGAAGAATAAAAGACGGTAGTAAAACAATAGGGGCCATCCCCCTTCAGGCTTGGCCTCTAAATAATATAAATGAATGGGAACAGAACATGTATCTCGTATCATTGTCAGTCTCTGATAAAGTCATGGTCTTGTATCATGCATATCAATATATGCTTACGCAGATGATTGTTTCGCCACTGGGTCTAGCATAATTTACGTGCGTGTGTGTGTACGTGCGTGTGTAGACCAATATGGAGTGTAGATGGCAGCTATACAAATGGCACATATTGAGTTTTAACTGCCTAATATTGTACAAATACAATCCACCATACTGCATGTAGACACTGTGGCAAGCATGGGGGTGACAATGAGTAACAGTGTGATGATTTAAAAGCCGGTCATATTTAATCGCAGAGCGCTGTGTGTGAAGTGTGTGACCAGTGTGTGTGTGCGTGTGTGTGTGTGTGTGTGTGTGTGTGTGTGTGTGTGTGTGTGTGTGTGTGCGTGCGTGTGCGTGCGGAGCAACTATAACAGATGAGCCGATACGTAATCGAAACATAATTCACCACTTTTCAGCCGCCCGCGATACAAAAGAAACGACCTCTCTATGGATCACGGAGGTGCAGTAAATAACCCTATACGGCTTAACGACAAAGATCTCACACTACTAGGCTATACTTACTACTGACAGACCTGGGATCAGTCCCATGCACGCTGCAGTTCTGAGCTCACCTCGTCTATACTTACTACTGACCGACCTGGGATCAGTCCCCTGCACGCTGCAGCTCTGAGCTCACCTCGTCTATACTTACTACTGACTGACCTGGGATCAGTCCCCTGCACGCTGCAGCTCTGAGCTCACCTCATCTACTTACTACTGACCGACCTGGGATCAGTCCCCTGCACGCTGCAGCTCTGAGCTCACCTCGTCTCCTTACTACTGACCGACCTGGGATCAGTCCCCTGCACGCTGCAGCTCACACTATACTGACCGACCTGGGATCAGTCCCCTGCACGCTGCAGCTCTGAGCTCACCTCGTCTCCTTACTACTGACCGACCTGGGATCAGTCCCCTGCACGCTGCAGCTCACACTATACTGACCCATCTAGGATCAGTCCCCTACACGCTGCAGCGCTGAGCTCACACTATACTGACCGACCTGGGATCAGTCCCCTGCACACTGCAGCTCTGAGCTCACCTCGTCTGAGAGCAGAGTATAATCTAGTGACCTCTTCATCCACACTAACCACCACCACCACCACAACAGCAGCAGCAGCAGAAACGAGGTTACCATGGCAGTGGAGGCAGTGTGGAGAGAGAGAGAGAGAGAGAGAGAGAGAGAGAGAGAGAGAGAGATTACATCTGCAGCATTGTTAACGCATCGAGACCTGAGGCCGATTCTAAAAATGTCTTCTAAATCTTAATAGTTTTCTGAAAAAAACCTATGTTGCTATAGCAGTGGTGTTTAAACCTTTTCATGTCAAGACAAGGAGCCCCAAAAGTAGGCTATACTGTATGTATTTGGCCGCCGACACCCCATCTCAAAATATATTGTTCCAGGGACCTCCAGAAGCAAAGATATATATTCAAAGATTTGCACAAATTTTCACGATAGCTGACCTACAGTACAAGCTCGCAGCGTGGCACGAAGTGACGCGCTATGAGCTTGTATATCAGCTACTTCTGAATAGCCAACCAATGTGCTACATTGTATATAAAATATATATATAGCCGAAATCTAAAATGTCACATGACGCTTTCCCGGTGTGAACGGGTTAACAGACATATTTCATAAATTGATCCGGCTCACATAACAAAGCTGGGGTTGCAGACACACCGCCTGACCTTCACCATCTCCACACAAGACCAACAATAAATAAATAAAAACCTTGTGCCTTTGACAGCCGCTATCCGTATAAGACCGAGCCCACGGCGGGCGGCCGGGGAGGGGAGGACCCACCCACCCCTCTCCCTCACTGCTCACTCGCCTCGCCTCCACTCCACCACCCCTCCCTATGTGTGTGTGTGTGTGTGTGCATGTGTGCGTGTGTGTGTGTGTGTGCATGTGCGTGTGTGTGCAGTATCTGGGCACCTTCGGGTTATTTATCATTCACTGTAATACATCCCCATTCACCGCTGCACCCCTCTCCTCCTCCTCCCCTCCTCCTCCTCTCCTCTCCTCTCCTCCCCTCCTCTCCTCCTCTCCTCCTCCTCTCCTCTCCTCCTCTCCTCTCCTCCCCTCCTCTCCTCCTCTCCTCCTCTCCTCCCCTCCTCCCCTCCTCCTCTCCTCCTCTCCTCCCTGCCTCTCGTCCCACTCCAACAGATTCATTTTGTCCTTGACAGGAGCCCGGGCGCTCCGTGTTGTGACACTGGACACCCGCGTGTAGCCGCCTCTCGGACATGGCCCGGCCGACAGCCATTTAAAAAACGCCTGCCCTCCCCCCGGCACCCCCCCAACACCACCTTGCTCGGACAGTACAGTGGCTGCAGAGATAGAGGACCTGCTCTGTGGAGGAGAGGGAGGGAGGGAGGGAGGGGATGAGGAGGTGAGGATAGAGTATAGGTTGCCATGGACTGGTGTGTGAGGACGGATGTGAGTTGTGGACGCTTATCCCTGTGTACGTCATCATTTGTCATGAGGTCTGCAGAGCCCGATCTCACCCAATCACAGCACGGATTGACAATTCCGTGAAAAACACCTAGAAAACCCCAAAATCCAAACACGTAATACTACTACTGTTTTGACCGCGACGGAGGCGTGGCTTTAGCTAGTATAGCATGTATACGGAATTGCCAATTCTGTGCTATTTCACCGTGTTTGGGACATTATTTACAATTCTGTGCTATTGGGTTACAACTCGGACGGGGCTGAGTCGACTCTACAACTGGCGTGCATGGTGGTGTCTCTCGTGGCTCAAGTTCGGTGGAGACGGCGCCCCTCCATCTAAGTCTATGGGGAGGATGATTTCAGTGAAATATGGACGGATTTAGGGGTTTTCTATAGGCGTGCGGACATGCCAATCCGTGCTATTTCACCGTGTTTGGGTGAGACTGGGTTTGGGGTGGGCTGCACGATATTAGAAAAGCATACAATATTCGATAACGTTTGTTGAATACCTCGTCCTCGATAACGATATGACTCACGATAAGTACAAAATGATTGCAATATAGTTTTAATTGTCTTTTTGTTTCAGGTTAAGTTTAGCAAACTAGAGACAAAAAACAAAATATCTAGCCTAACAAAAGGCAATATAATGCCTCTGAACTTTGACTTTCAGTTGCATTATTGCACATATAGGCTGCATGAATACAATAATAATTTTAGGCCTGCTGCCATTCAGGAAGGGAAATAAAATTGTCCTTTTGGATTTTGAGAGAAGTTTCATGAGGGGCTACTGGGAAGTACTTGATATAAACAGAACATTCAGTTGAGAGGGGTGGAGCAGCTGCATGTGCTCAACTTGAATAATAATTCGATCTCAATTGACAAATAGACATACTGTATATATGTATTATTTACCTATGCCATTTATTTACCTCGATAAATGCGGTCTCTCGCGATATGTATACCTCACATGATGACACCTGGAGCCTGGCTGAAAGTACATTTTCGATATCTTGTAGCCATAATTTGTCAGATGACACAATTGGAAAAATAAATGTAAAACACAAAGCATTATGATGCGACACCTTGCGAGCCTGAAGATTTTTTATAGTTTTAGTTATTTATTTTCACGATGTTTGAAATGTACAGTGTTAGGTTGTTGATGTTTTTTATGCCCAAAATAGGGATGCCAGCGTTAACGTGGTTATGTCTCATGCACTTCCTAAAGGCCTCTCTCTCTCTCTCTCTCTCTCTCTCTCAATACGGCTGATAAAAAAGCCCTTGGGCAAGGTGTTTAGGTCAGGTCTTTTAAACACAAGGATAGAAATCTATCCCAGCCTCTCTCTCTCTCTCTCTGAAGCATGGTACACCACCACCACCGCTCTCATTCCCCCACCCCGCTCCTATCCGCTCGCCGCCTTAATTTGGCGTCGCGGCTGGATCCTGTCGGTGTCAGCCGGGCCTGGGCTGAGCGGGCAAATGTCACGGAGATACAATGGCACGGGGACTTGTCAAGCACCTTGTACCGTACATGGCAGCTGCACGCCAAGATAATAGATTAATTTCATGAGTGTCTGAGCCCTACAGGGCAATATTGCTTTTCCTCTCTCTGCCGCCCTCCCTCCCGCCCTCTCTCCCCCTCTCTCGCTTGCCCTCTGCCACACAGCAATTCCGCGCGTGCGTATGTGTGTGCACGCGCACATACAAACACAATGCACAAACATGTGGCCACGCACAGCCCCACACCCTCTCCTGCAGGCATGCACGCTCGCATCCTCCTCACCCACATTTTTTTTCCTTGACGCAGAGAAGGAGAGAGTTAGGAGGAGCATTGGAAGACAGGAACGGGGTGTGTGTGTGTGTGTGTGTGTGTGTGTGTGTGTGTGTGTGTGTGTGTGTGTGTGTGTGTGTGTGTGTGTGTGTGTGTGTGTGTGTGTGTGCGTGCATGTGTGTGTGCATGTATATGCATGTGTGCAACTGTGCATACTGTATATGGCGGTTTCAAAACGCCCCGCCTCGGCTTTAAACTGGCGCTATGGAGACCCCTGGCTAAAGCCATCAAGCGACGTTCAACATTATTAGCCTGCAGAAGCCCCGGCATGAAAGGAGAGAGAGAGAGAGAGAGAGTGGCTCTGTCCTTTGCAGTGTCACACGGCCCTTCATATATAGACACCCCGCTGGAGGTGAAACTGGATGAAAAATGTGACACAGGGGCGACAGATGGATGGAGGGGACGGACAGGGAACATGGTGGTTGGGTTAAAGAGCAGTCATCAGTCTCTCTCTCTCTCTCTCTGTAACTCACTCTTTCCCCTCCCCCCCCCATTTCCCCTTTCTTCTTGTCCTTCTCCCATTTAAACTCGCTTTCTCTATTTCTACTCTCTCTGTGTACATACAGTAAGTACAGTATATATATATATATATATATATATATATAGTATATAGTTGCTGTCAGGCAGAAACCTTTGTGTAGATGAATGCCACTTTTGTTTTGCTACTTTTGATACTTTATTTAGTTTATTGTCACACTCTAGGATGAGGTAGCAACAGAGTAGGAACATTATAGTTTACTTTTTTTTTTAAATAATAATAGAATAATGGAGATATGAGGTTTCCGCCCTGACAGCGACGATATATATATATATATATTATTCAATCTCTCACTGTCTCCTGCATGGTCAAAGCAAGGCGATTGGCTGGCTCTTTATACGTGAGCATATGCTGCCGAGCAGAATTAGCAGAGCAGAGCATATCTCCTCTGGTATGTGTGAGCACATGTAGAGAGGAGACAGCAATTAGGCAGACTGACAGCCCCCGTGTTCTACATCACAATGCCACAGATTCACCCATGTAGTACAACCCCCGTAGATCAGTGCCTTTCTAACTTCCTGTGCCCGAAGGCAAACCAATGGGCAAGTGGGGTGGGGTGGGAAGAAATCTCAAGGCACACCTGTTCTCATATATATATAGCGAAATAAGCCTGTCTACAAGGCATAGACCATGGGGGTCCCAAAAAGGTATAGTGATCTACCAGTGTAGATCACAAAGGCTGTGCAGGTAAGATCACATGGCATGCCCTAAAAATATATAATTTTAAATATTAAAAACTCACACCTGCCACTTGAATGAAGGTGATTTGATTGACATCAGCTCGAACCCACCATGCAATACTTTGTTTTCAAGAGTCAACATCATTAGCATTACAAAGTTATAATTGATCTGATAATACTACACCATTTAAACCCCCCCCCTCTATTTCCTATTCCAAGTGTGTTTGTCATATTATGTAACCACAACGACAGTGCTGCGCAGCTCAGCAGTTGGATAATATTCTTGGGGTGGGTAGATCTCGTTTAGCAGGTCATTTTAGAAGTAGATCTCGTTTAGCAGGTCATTTTAGAAGTAGATCTCGTTTAGCAGGTCATTTTAGAAGTAGATCTCGTTTAGCAGGTCATTTTAGAAGTAGATCTCGTTTAGCAGGTCATTTTAGAAGTAGATCTCGTTTAGCAGGTCATTTTAGAAGTAGATCTCGTTTAGCAGGTCATTTTAGAAGTAGATCTCGTTTAGCGGGTCATTTTAGAAGTAGATCTCGTTTAGCAGGTCATTTTAGAAGTAGATCTCGTTTAGCAGGTCATTTTAGAAGTAGATCTCGTTTAGCAGGTCATTTTAGAAGTAGATCTCGTTTAGCAGGTCATTTTAGAAGTAGATCTCGTTTAGCAGGTCATTTTAGAAGTAGATCTCGTTTAGCAGGTCATTTTAGAAGTAGATCTCGTTTAGCAGGTCATTTTAGAAGTAGATCTCGTTTAGCAGGTCATTTTAGAAGTAGATCTCGTTTAGCAGGTCATTTTAGAAGTAGATCTCGTTTAGCAGGTCATTTTAGAAGTAGATCTCGTTTAGCAGGTCATTTTAGAAGTAGATCTCGTTTAGCAGGTCATTTCAGAAGTAGATCTCGTTTAGCAGGTCATTTTAGAAGTAGATCTCGTTTAGCAGGTCATTTTAGAAGTAGATCTCGTTTAGCAGGTCATTTTAGAAGTAGATCTCGTTTAGCAGGTCATTTTAGAAGTAGATCTCGTTTAGCAGGTCATTTTAGAAGTAGATCTCGTTTAGCAGGTCATTTTAGAAGTAGATCTCGTTTAGCAGGTCATTTTAGAAGTAGATCTCGTTTAGCAGGTCATTTTAGAAGTAGATCTCGTTTAGCAGGTCATTTTAGAAGTAGATCTCGTTTAGCAGGTCATTTTAGAAGTAGATCTCGTTTAGCAGGTCATTTTAGAAGTAGATCTCGTTTAGCAGGTCATTTTAGAAGTAGATCTCGTTTAGCAGGTCATTTTAGAAGTAGATCTCGTTTAGCAGGTTATTTTAGAAGTAGATCTCAAGTAAAAGAATGCGTGGGCACCCCTGGCGTATAGACAGAGTTTGGTCCGACGCACGAACAGTCCGACAGGCATTAGTCCGACACCCTATACCCAAAACCCAAACGATAAACCTAAACTCACAGGAAGCCACGGGTTAGTTTTAACCTGCCACGGGTTGTACCTGGCCACGCATGTCAGGAGCGATGGTGACAAATGCCTGTCAAGACTGTTAGTATGTCTAACCAACGTATGCACCCCCTACAGAGTAAGCTCACAATGTGTCAATGCGTTGTGAGCTTGTAGATCAGGGGTGCCCAAACTTTTTGTTTTACTTGAGAGCTAATTTGGCATGGCGGGGTCAGATCAACATGGAATTAATTCTGTACTGGCCATATAAGGAGCATGTCTTGAGTGTACAGGGTTTGATGAGGTCAGATCAACATATGGAATGTCAGAACAGGTCAGCTCCATATATGGAGATCTATGGGTGGTAGTGGGGACATTCACTTGAGTGTACAGGGTTTGATGAGGGCCCAGGTAGGGCTGGGCCTTAATTTCCAGGCCTGTTGAGAACTATAGTTTTCACCGGCTGCCGGGCGCGGCTACACTATTCCATAGTTCATTTTTTTTTAGTCTACACAATTAGAGGATGTATAGAATAATTGTTATTTTGATCAATGTTTGCTTGTTATCTCTCCTATGGTACCAACATCACTACAGCATGGAATTATGGACTAAGTGTTGGGTCTGAGAGGCAAAATCTCATCAAATGGTGGTCCGTGGCTCAAATGCCCAATAAATAATGGACCCTAACCCTGATATGAAAAGGGTTGAAACCCACTGCTTTACAGTATTCCACTAAATGTGCAGAGCAAAACAATCACTCCATGTCTATGCCTTCCACTTTTATTTATTTTTCATTCGTTTTCTGGAGGAAAACACAAAAGTATCTCTCGGCTGTGTGAGCCTCGTGTGACCTCGAAGACACAATTCGACAAAAACCTGACAAATCTGCAGTTTGTCATTTTGCGGGTGTGCAATGTGCGTGTGTGTCACAACGACATCTCTGTTGACATCCTTTGTGTGTGTGTCTGTGCGTGCATGTGTGCGTGTGTGTGTGTGTGTGGTCGCTATGACGACACACAGCCCTCGTAGAATGCCACGACTTTGGCTGTGGAAGGATGCATAGGCAGGGCATTTTCCTGGGCACTGGGACGAGGCGCGCACGCACACACACACACAGAAACACACCCGCACACGTACACACACACACAGCACTTCAATGAAATCTTTTCATGCCACTAGAAAATAAATGAAATCTGTAGGCCAGCTCACTACGGTTTCAACCCCCCCCCCCCCTTTCCCTGACTCCGTCACAAAGGGGAGGGCAGAAACAAAGAGGCCATTGGGGTTGTTTGTGGCTCTGGATTGAGACGTAGCGGTCGGAGCACACAGCATTATTCTGAGGCCGTGGCCCGGCCCGCGGTCCGATCTCCACAGAACCAGCCACATAGTTAGCATAACTGATCCTGACGCTTCCCCGTGCCACGGTGCCACCGCATGTCTGGGATTCCAGCTACGCCTACGGAGATATGCCATGCTATAGCCACGCAGCGGATATTAGCATGTGTGATGATGTCATTGTGCTGTGTTTGTGCTGTGGTGTGGT
This sequence comes from Protomyctophum bolini, assembly GCF_963924005.1. NCBI lineage: Eukaryota > Metazoa > Chordata > Actinopteri > Myctophiformes > Myctophidae > Protomyctophum > Protomyctophum bolini. Next base: position 37,916,974 of record NC_137867.1, on the reverse strand, counting down.
GTGTGTGTGTGTACACTATGTGTGCGTGCGTGTGCGTGCGTGTGTGCGAGAGAGAGAGAGAGAGAAAGAAAGAGAGGATTGTGGCCAGTTATTTGTGTCATCAATAGGAATTCTTTACAACGCACAGACCTGTGCATTCACACACACACACACACACACACACACACGAGCGCGCACACACACACACGCGGCTAATTAGAGACGTGGAAAAGACAGAGACGGTAAATTATCTGGAGGAATGAATCTGTGCGTGCGTCTAATGGTACAGGATCAACATCCAAACATTTGACTATGCCTCCTCATTAGCCGAGCACACCCATATTTCTGCAGTTAGTTATAGTGGGACGTTCATTAGCCCATTGTTTAATTATTTAGTTTGTGAAAACTAGCGCGTGTGTGCCCGTGAGTGAGAGAGAGAGAGAGAGAGAGAGACTCCAACATGCCAAATGATTATGTTTGGGGCTCAGTCATTATTTGTTAGATTAGTACAAGCCTAGTATGAATGTAACGACACAGTTGGTTTCCATACCGCGGAGTGGACTACAGCGGGATGCACCCACCCGACGTGGCAGCCATCCCTCTGTATGTCGGACCCTCAGACCAAGTCTTTGAATGCTAACTATGGCTGCTAGAAGCTAGTCCGCCTGCCAGCGTCTGAGAGGCCGAGAGGGAGGGAGGGAGCCGGGCGGGGGCCACCCCGCCATTAACATAGTGGTGGAAAGTAACTAAGTAGCCTATACATTTTACTCAAGTACTGTTTACTTTACTGGAGTATTTCCACTTTCCGAAGCTTTTAATTATATACCCGAGTCTATAATTAATTGAAAACTGAAAGTTACTACTGTAGTTACATTAAACCAGAGGTTCTCAACCCGTGTTTGGTTTCAGTATTAATTTATGATATATTTCCTCTATTATTAAGGTTATTTTTGCAGTCAGTTTGTATTGGTGGTGGGGAGGGGCAGGGCGGGGGGTTGCGAGACATGGCCAAAGCATTTCCGGGGGTCCCCAGCCAAAAACATTGAGAACCCCTGTATTAAACAACACTTCAGCCCTATAACATGTCGGCCATTTGAAAATAGCCGATCTACAATCTCAGAATTTGTTGGGACGCAAAAAACACTTTTAAAATCCATACTTTTTACCCGTAACAGATTATTTCTATATTGCAGTATTGATACTTTTACTTAAGTATAACATGTTGAGTACGTCTTCCACCACTGTGATTGACACAGTCCGTAGTGGCAAGAATGACAAGGACAAAAGTCTATTCAGGACCCCGGGTTCTCCTAGATAGGCACCCATCCCCCGCGAGGGTGGGGGGAATGAAATCGAGAGAGTGATAGAATGAAAGGAAAAAGTGTTTGTGTTTGTCTGCAACTGTGCATGTGTGCGTGTGTGCGTGCGTGCGTGCGTGCCTGTGTGTGTGGAGGCCGGTATATTACATGTTTTTAACTTTTTAATAATGGTGGAATAAGTAAAGCTTGTCTCATTAGCACTAGTCAATATAGTCTAGCAATTGGTAGACAATTGTGAATTATAATTTTTTGATACAGAGACAGTCATGGCGGCAAGACTAAGGAGAGAAGAAAAAGGAGGAGTAAATAGCAAAGGCAGACTCTTCACATACTAGAGCATGTCTGAAATAAATGTCAGAGGTGAAATATGAAAAAAAGCTTAAACATGTAGCTATAGTGTAATGTTAGAGTTCACAGAAGTCAACCTTTCAAGCCTGTTTTCTCAACTCGCTGTTTTCTACAAGACATTACTCTATAAGCCATAATATTATCTCCAAAACTGGTGGGTCAAACTGAACAATCAATGTCAATTTGAAGCCATGATTCCTTGCTTTCACGTGACATGAAAATAAAAATGCTGGAATATTGTCCAGTTTTTTTGCTTTTACCCTGATGAACAATATTTGCAATTTCACGTGAGAGCGCGCGCGCGCGCACACACACACACACACACACACACACACACACACACACACACACACACACACACACACACACACACACACACACACACACACACACACACACACACACACACACACACACACACACACACACACACACACACACACACACACACACACACACACACACACACAGCTCTCTTTCAATAAACAAACTAGGCTCGACTGTGCCCCCTAACTTGTGGCCTCTGACATGACCTCTGACCCATGCATGTCCCTGGCTAACAGTTCTCTAAAGCCACCGAAACGGCTCTGGTCCATCTATTCTACACTACAGAAGACAAGTCTTATATCATTAAACGGACGTTATATTTACAGCATTCTCAATGCTTTTCCATTAGCACAAACCCTGTGACCTTCCAGTCGTAGGAAAGTAACTAAATACTGTGTGTCGGTATACAGTAGGGCCTACTTGAATGTATTTCAAATACATTCACTTCTACTCCACTACATCTCGCATAATAATATTGTACTTTTATACAGTACACATTTATTTGAAAACTTTTGTTACTATAGTTACTTTGATTATATTACAAAACATATATAAGCATGCAGTTTAGCCTAAATACATGTCAATACATGTTGAAAACATTCTAATGCATTTGAAAACTTGAAATGAGACATTCTGCAGTGACTTGCAGTGAGCAAGTAGGCAACATTTTGAATCTCTATCTACACTCAAGCACAAAATGTACTATTTCCACTACCGTCTGCCAGTCACCTGGCCAGATGGACGGACGGACGGACGCATGCATGGCGCTCTCTTTTAGGCCACGGCTCTTTAGGCCCCGCCCCCTCTGACAGCGAGTGCGGCGAGGCTGTTATTGTTCCTCCGCCGCTAGCCCATAAATCTGCGGCGGCGCTGCCATGTTTGCTAAAAAGGGGGATCTGGGTCAAAGGTCATGCGAGCCCTGTCGCTTCATGGCCCCCTCCACGCCAGATGGCACCTCTGTGCTTCCCAGGCTGTCTGTCGGGGTGCTCTCTCTCTCTGTGTGTGTGTGTGTGTGTGTGTGTGTGTGTTTCTTTTCCACGCCATCCGGCTTCTAATGCTCGGTACTCCTATTTCAACAACCAACATCACAACTCTTCATCAATCAAACACATCAAAGTATTTCAGAAATAAAATGGAAAAATCTAATAATAAAAAAAACCAAAGTGTGAAAATAGCAGCAGTAGAGTAGATCTGCTATTGTCATTGGCAGTCTAGGTTCCCGGGAAAACGTCTAATTTCTCTTTTTGGATCTTGAGTTAAAAAAAAGTTTGGGAATCAATGCTCTAGCATTCTCTCCCTCTCTCCCTGACTCTCCTTCCCTCTCTCTCTCTCTCGCTCTGACACCCCCACCCATTCTGTCCTCACCATAAGGTCTCAGGCCTCCCCCCCTCTCTCTGAGAACTCTCCCTCCAGCAGAGATTCCACGTTGCTGTCGGTTCGGAGGATTCCAGCTTTTAGAGTAAACAGGAAGAGGAAATCTGAGCAGCAGACACTGGGAAATGAAACAGTCAAATACCTCGCATCTGAGAGTTAACTGTGTGGAAGTGCACGGCAGCTATATAGTGCACGTGCATGCGCGTGTGGGTATGTGTGTGCGTTATCATCAACTAATTACCGCATTTCTATGGATTTTGTTATTTTCTCCCTGCAGCTTTTCTTTTTTTAACTCGTTCCTCCATGTCCTCTCTTCCAGTTTTGTTTAGCAAATAGATTTTCTCTTTTAAATAATCCTCATTGAATCAATTTTCCGTGTCAAAACGACTAAATTAGCTTGCTTTATTTTGGAATAAACCATTAATACAGGAATGGCTGGTAATTAATTTCCTGTAATTGCCCCACTGGGATTGGTGTCAGTTACACCCACTCCATGTATAAATGCCTTCTATTAGCTTAAACCTGCTACTTAACTGCATGTGTCTCTGTGTGTGAATTGGGTGCTGTTTTCTGTGTCCCTATTTTCAGAATGTCGTTTGCAGTGCTGGAAACGTATTACTTAAAACTAAGTATATATGACTTTTTCCAGTAACTATAGTAATATAACTAATTACTTGACAATTTCAGTAATAATATTACTAATATTTTACTGTTCCAAAAGTAGCTTGTTACTATTTGTACAAGCCTTGGTGTTAGAATGGGTTTGGGATGGAGTTGCTTCGCAGGCTGCTGATCCGGTCTAGATCCAGACTAGCAGTGCTGTACGTGTGAATTATCGGATGCAGAAGGTCGGGCCTTAAACAAACTGGATAGTGTGACACTTTTGGGGAGAACATATATGCAATTACTGGGAGCGAGAAAAAATAAGTAAAGTAATAAGTAACATGTAATATGAGTAATATGAAAAGTTATATACAGTAACTTTTCCAACAGTGATTGCTTGACAATCCAAAGAAGAAGTTAGGGAGAGGGAGGAATATCACACTTACAGCTGAGAAATCCATACCTGGTACAGTAGGATATACGTGACTAAATCTGGTCTGGAAAATTATGCATAGTGTGTAAATTTTAGGTTTGGTATAACCAACATGGATGATTTTTCTTTCTTGCTTTCTTGCCGTTATCAATCCTTCTAGTATAATGACAGCAGTTAAATACTTGAACTTAAGCCTAAGCCTGAACTTAAAGCATGGCTGCTTGTAACCATCACCCCCCCCCCCCACACACACACACGCCCACGCACCTCCCAAAAACCCATAAGAAATGCATCTTGGGTTGTAATAACCACACAAGGCTGTGTAACATCTCTAATTTGTCGTTTCCAGGGGACGACTGAGGGAGGGGGACACTGAATCACCTTCTGGGCTATAAGCTCCTTAACTACTTAAGCCCTATTTCATTTTTTACTTTAGAAATAGTGAATACAGTTCAATTCTACAGGCAACCCGACACCCAACCGCCATGCATTGATGCATTGCAAGATCTTTAGAAACTTTTGGAACAATTTTGAATAATGACATGCCCCCAAAGAACTTGGAAGTAAATTATTATTATAATAAAAAATAAAAAAACGTAAATTCTTAACATTGCAAAAAAAACACCAATGCCCATAACAGGGCCACCTGCCAGCATGCAGGGTTAAAGTGGTTTCAGGGTCACTTAAGCAATATTACACGAGAGGGTGTGGGTTAAGTGATGCTTGCGGAACTCGACTTCGTCTCGTTCCTGACCGCATCCCTGTCGTGGCAATAATCACGTTAAACCACAACCTAGAGTGTAACAGTTACCCTTAAAACTAAGAAAATCGCTGAAAGAATACATCTTTTTAATGACAGATGTAGTCACTACGGCCACAAAACTAGCTAGATTAGGTGGTGAATGGTGCAGGTTTAACCCACGGCTAGAAGGCTGTTTCAACCAATCAGATTGCTTCCTCAAAATGACCTGTGGTATAATTGGGAGTATTTGTGTGAGCGGACATGCACACCGTCGGTGCCCTCCCACGTAAAGCGCTCCCACTTCGTATAACACTGTGTAAACTAAAATGACATGTTGTACTGTACGCCGCAGTGCGCTAGAGCTGCCTCATATAGCGAGGGGTCTATAGTGTTCCAGCGGCTCTGTGCCCTTCAGACCTCGGCATTCTGGTACGTTAACACCCCTTTTCCCGTGGCATGCATGCATCCCGATTTAGGAGAGCTGCACTCCAGAAGCGGCTTGGCCCGCCCGCACGCCACCACGCCTCTATGCCCCCATTTCCGTGGTAAGAGCGTGCACGGCTTTCGTGCGGTGGCAGGGCAAGGTGGCAGAAAGTGTGTCACCCTGGCTGTGGTTGGGGCGGAGTGCAACAACGGGGGGATCTACCCCCCCACCCTTCTCATATTCTGCCTACTCCCCTCTCTCTCTCTCTCTCTCTCTCTCCATCTCTCCAGCCAGAGAATAGTGCTCCTGAAACCAGGGCATGCCCCCAGTGAGCAGAGCAATAGGCAGCTGCCTAGCAGAGGTGGGCGGCCCGGGCGGGAAGAGCCTCGACGACTTAAGAAGGAACATTCTGAGAAATAGCTGTAACCCAAAAAAAAGGCAGCCGCATTCCTCCTATTTTGTCGGAGATGAAGCGAAGAGAACGGTGGCGAGGAGGAGGAGGCGGAGGAGGCCGGCGGTAACCGAGACAGACGGACACTAAACCCTCCGGTCAGGAGAGGAGCGGTCCCGGGGCGGGCGGGACAATGGGGACTGGGGTGGGGGGGGGGGGGGGAGCATGCGGCAGGATACTGCGTCACGGGGCTCCGCAAGCTTCCTTTTGTGAGGCAACCTATTGGCGTGAGGTTTGTTTGTGATGTGAAAAACACACATTTCCACTCACATGTTGTGTGTTCATGCACATGCAGTACACACTGGATGCAAGTTCATTCATACATAAAGACTTACAGACTGCACACATGCACACACTTATCGTATTTCCAGATATCCTATATACGTTGCCTGTATGTCTGTTGACATATAGGGCTCCATTTTCGTCACCGCTAAACCCCTTATCCCTAAACTTCTTTGCCCTTTTTTACTATTTTTCTAAACATTTTTGAATAGTTAAAATGGCCAGTATACAATCTCACAATCTCACTAACTAATTGGTTAGTTGAACTATTCAAAAATGTTTTTCAAAATAGTAAAAAAAAGCTTCACTCGATTTCAAACCGGAAATAGATGTCTGCGATCACATACACAGACGCCGACATTGCTCGTTGTGCACGTGGGAAAAGAAAAAAATAACACAAAGGAAACAAAGAGATGGATCCTCTGAAGAATGATGTTTTGGAAGGGTGAGCATGGAGAGGAAATGGACATGAGGTCATCTGCTGCACCAAGGGGAAGCATGGTTTAAAGCTTTTCAACCTCCCCCCCAAAAAAAGAGAAATGCCTTGTGTGAAAACCAACGCATCTCTGCAGGTTCCTCCGTGTCCCTTCCCTTCCCGATACGTTGTGGGAGGATTATTCACAGCTGTAAAGCCAGCATATAGCCATCTGCTGCTCTGATCAGGGAGGTCTGCCGTCGTTGCAGGCGAACATTATGGCCCCTGTAACGTAGCTGGAGAAGAGGCCAGCATAGGTTTACCGCCCGAGAGTTTTGCGAAATATTATAAACCAGAAATACCCAAAAATGCTAAGTGAAACCAGAGTTATCAGAAGGAGAGAGAGAGAGGCAGGGAGGTTTGGCAACACAGAGGCTTTTTAGTGGGGGCTTTTTTGCGGATGGGGGGGGAAACTTGAATGAACGCTTTGTTCCTATTTTCATTCTCGCTCCTGGGAATATGACGGTCACACAAAAGGCTGTGTATTTGTGGTTTTCGTGAACGTTTGAGGCTCACATGTGCTCAACTCCCATACATGTACACTACAGTATGCGCCGTGCTGTCACGGGCAAAAAGAAACGGCCGTTAGAAAACAGAAAACAAAAAAAAAGAAGAAAAGGAGCTCTGCGAAATGTTTGTCCTAATTGAGTGCACCGAACGACACCATGACGCCAAGATGGATGGGCGAGGCGATGCGTGTAAGATGTGTCTTGTTAGGAGCACGGCGGCCCGTCCCCCAACACGGACACTCTATCAGGCTTTGAAGTTGAGAAATAAGGTGAGGTCTGAAGCCAATCGATACCCTGGGCTGGGGAGAGGTGGCCAGCTGCCAGAGAGACTGGCACGCTCAATACGTCTTCTTCTGGACATTAGGGGTGAGTAGTGAGTCCCCTTTAACGCATTTAGACCTGAGGACGCACCTGTGTGTCACCTTATAGCTTTTAACCACTTTTACCACCATTATTTTAAAACTAGCACCGAGTGCTTCTGGGCATCCCTGGAACACAATATGTTGAGATGCGGTTCGGCAGCCTTTTGGGTCCTTGACATGAAATAGTTTGAGGACCACTGACACAGATATATATATATATATATTTTTTTTAAACCTGTCAGCATTTAGAACACATTTGTAGAATCTGGTCTCAGGTCTCAATGGTTTAAAGAAGGGCTGCATGGGGGACGACACATCGCAGTACGGGTGCAAAAGAAAATCTGGGCCATGTTATTACGTCCTTTACTTGTTCTAAATAGGACAGAAAGGAGGGGAAAAAAAACGCCTTGCGAACAATTGGCCAGCGTTGCTCTTTTTGTTGTCTCCCAATCTTCTAATTAATCAATAAAACAAACACTGTAAAAATGCATTACCTCGAACGTGCCTCGGGCACACAAACGGGTGATTTTGCGAGAGGAAAACAACAATCCGATATGTACGAGTTTAGGAAATCACATTAGTTTGAGTTCCTGCGTGACCTCGGGAGCCATCTTTGGAACTCTTCTGAAAGTCTGAGACAAATAAATCCTCCGGCAGTGGAAATGGAGATAAGGGAGAGAGAGAGAGAGAGAGAGCGATAGGAGTGTGATATCTCTAAGCCATGTTAAGGCGGAGGGCTAGGGCACCGTCATGGCGGCGTGTCGGAGAAGGGGGCTACAGCCTTTGGCTCCCCGCGCATTTTAACACGCCATAAATCACTCTCCCGGTCCCGGCCCCGGCTTTACGTGAATGATATATTTTATTTACACTACAGAGGAAAACACACATGGTCATTATTAATCATCTCCCACCTTTAATAATGAGTCAACTTCCACTCATTCATCATCACTTCCAGAGCCATGCCTGCAGAGGGGTAGAGGGATGGGGCGGGGGGGGTGAGTGGGGGGGGTTTGGGGTAGGTCGGGTGCAAACAGAGCAAGAGGAAGGATAAACAAACACAGCGGGGCTAACAAGCCTGGGTGGCTGCTCGCTCCAGACGACGGCTCCGTTAACGTGTCTCGGAAAGCCACTGTCACATTCTTCAAGCGTTAAAGAAGCCAATATTAGTGTATAATGGCTAACTCATGCTCCGCCGCGCGACGACGAGGCCGTGATGCACGGACCCAAAACAGGACAGCCGATCTATAAGCTCACGCGGCGTCGCGGACGAGAAGCCTTGCAAGCTTATAGGTCAGAGGTTTTTATAGGCCACGCGACGGCGTCGTACGGCGAAGAATAAAAGCGGGATGAATGTGGTGAAATGCGGGGTTTTGAGCTTGAGATGGTGACGGGTGTTGGTGGTGGTGGTGGGGGGTGTGGGGGTGGATTTTGGCTATTTAGTTTGTCACTCTCTGAGAGTAAAATACCTAGATGACATGAGAACTTTTCTGCCCCGTGACATGTTTACACAAGCTCGGCTTCAGCGCCATTACTCACTCTCGCCTGTCTCCCTCAGAAGTCTCCACTAATGATCGAGTGGAGGCGTAACCGCAGCCCTATGACACGGGTGTCACAGAAATCTGCTACGTTTGCCAATGTGGCTGCATTACTGTCAGAACCCGTCAAAACTAGGCATTTAAATCTCACCCCCCGTCCCCCCTCCCATCCCTCCACCCCGACTACAGTCCCCCTCCCTCCCCGACAGTGGGGGGGGGGGGGGGGGTATGTACAGTAAACGATAGCCGATTTCCCCCTCCTTTGTGCTTAAAATAGAACTCTTTGCCTCGCCGTTAAGAACGCCGGTCGGATACGGCGAAAATATTTCAAGAGTGCCTCCTCATGTTTGAAATGATTTAGAAAGCAATCTGTCTCAACAGCAGTCACTGAAAGTTATACTTCACAGTGTACAGAGCCTAGTCTGGAGCCGTTCCAAGTCACACAAGAAAGGCCAGGGAAGCTGTTCAACGCATACTCAGGGGTCTCCAGTGTGGGAAAAAAGATGAAAACTCGAGAGCAAGGAGGAGAAACAATGAGTCATCATTCAGAGCCGGGCGAACAGAACCAAAAGAACAATGAGTCATCATTCAGAGCCGGGCGAACAGAACCAAAAGGTTCCCCGCACACAAAGAGAGGCGCAAGCGCCACACCGTGACAACATGCAGCTGATCACAAGTCACGCGCAACAAGTGACTATACTATCGGTGGTGGCCTTTTTTGTCCCATTGCCATTGATATTGATGTGTTAGAACATTCTACAGACTTCTATAAGACAGCGTAAGTAAGTAAGTAAGCCGTGCCGAGCCATGAGGCCCATAGGGCAGGAGCCTATCTCCTGTTTTTGTATCGTGAGGCAACTTGGACAGTGACGCTAGTATGTCGCAGGGACTCTTACCCCCAATCCAACCCTTGATGCTGAGTGCCAAACAGGGAGGCATTGGGTCCCATTTTTACAGTCTTTGGGTATGAGCCGGCCGGGGATCGAACCCCGACCTCCGCTCCCAGTGCCAGAGAGGACACTCTAACCACAACGCCACTGAGCTGGTCATAGAGACAGAGAGACGACTTAATTGCATCCAATATATAGCAGCAGTTGGAAAACATAAAGGAGACAGCCCCATCCCCCCCCCCACCCCCACCCCGCATCCCTTGGGGTTCAGGATGCATTCTCCCACATTACAAAGCCACGCAACCCATAAGCACCAGATTGTTTGAATGTGTGTGGGTTTTCCCCTCTTCTTCCTGGGATACTGCACACATAACCAGACACACACCAGGTCTGATGTACAGTCGGCTTTTGCAAAACACCTGCCCTGCACCCCCCCACCCCGGCTGTCTGTTTAATGTATGCTAGCAGACTATGTCCATTGCACAAGCAACGGTGCAAGACCTAATATTTATCTTCTTCCTGCCTTGGTTTCTTTGTCTGCTCTTGCATGGGCCAGAGAGAGAGAGAGAGGAGGTAAATAAACAGCCGTTGTCCCCTGAAAACAGTATGGAAATAAAGTGACAAATAATTGAAAAGGAGGGAAATAGTTGTCTTTTGATTATTTCTCGGAGAGTAGTCTGTCTTTCGGTAATGGCTTAGATCTTCTCAGCACTGAGACAGTGCTCATGCTTAATGAACCGAGAAAAAGGTCGTTACAAAACGGCAATACCGTTTTTTTTTTAGAGTGCTAGAGCTATCATAAAGAGAGAGGAGAAAAGTAATAGAAATAAGATTTAACGCTGGGTTCTGCTAATGTGTGCAAAGGAGGTTAACTGCTGTGTTTAGCAACAAGCAAAATGCTGCTCCCCCCATTAAAGGTGGCAGCATCTTTTATTGTCTCGCTTTAGTGAACAGTCACAGCTTGGCACTGACTGTATAGCATCAATAAAGACTATTTTTACGAAGTAGCATGTATGTACGCATGTATGGCGGCTTCAACAATTAATGATGTTTTTTTGCCTATAATCCTATACAATATAAACCTATGGAATGACTAATTGTTGTGCTATAATATGTACATGTGTTCAGACTGTACAGGATTACTGCCTCACAATCTATGGTTGTGCAGATGTTAGTTATTATATTTACACTTTTATTTTTGTTTTATTCTATGTTGCAACATGCATTAATTGACCGATTTCTTGCGGTTTTGCTTTAATTATGAACACTATCATTGTATTTCCGTTTCTGTCCATGCCGTTGCTGAATAATGCTGTAGAAATTCACTGCCTGCTACGTTGCCAGAGCTGTACTGTATTAGTGCACATTATGGCAATAAAAAACTTACATGCTTTTTGAAAGTGGAAATGAGTTTTGTATGTGTAGAGTATTAAAGGCCTTGTGTTGCGTTACATCTTTTCCTTCCACTGACATGTTCTACCAGAGGTTATGGTATCCGGATCACGGTACACTCGCATGCAGCCAAACTATATCTCCCAGCGATACGCTGCGTCCATAAATCAACATTAACAAAATTCCTGCTCCACTTCTCATCTTCCCTCCCTTCTCTCAGACCACAATGATATATCGAAATCTACGAGCGCCATAATCCTATTAATAAAGCCCTCTTGTCTGTGTTACATTTATTTTCCTTTTAATCTCCCTCCTCTCCCCCACTTCTCTCTGTGCTCTCTCTCTCTCTCTCTCTCTGTCCCTTGGCTGACCCCTGTGGAAACATGCTCCTCCTGTGAGGCTGAGAGAAATTCAGATTGATACCAAATATAAAATATAATGACCATTGTGGGTTTCATAACAAGCGGCTTGATGGTGTGATCAAGGTCGGTTGAGGCTGACTGACCGCGCCAGCCATCTTCCTTAACAGAGGCAGGCACGGGGACGGGGGCCCTCCTGTGAGGGGTGGTGGGTCACCCCATCACCCCCAGGACGGTGTACTTGACCGCTACGATACAATACGGTGCAGCCTCCATGTTTAACTGCAGCTTATTGTGGATGGGCTGTTTTATGTCTTGTTAAAGGACTTGTTCTGTATGAAGGGCTTCGAGATGAGAGAGGCAGGCATAGACAGAGACACTGATAACTGTATTCATATACATATAGTAGTCTCGCTTAGCCAGACAACTATAACACATAAAGAGTCTGGAACTACAGCTCCCAAAATCAGAGCAAAGAAGCTGCCATTTCCGTTCACGAAAATACATTATTATTTTTAATATCCATTTCTGCTAAGCAGCAAGCTATCAAAGCAAGGAAAGCTCTGATGCTTCGATAATTTCGATATATATTAGGATACGTTTGCGCGACTGTAAAGACAAAACGGAAGTGTGGAGGAGGCTTCACTTCCGCTTTATCGTTTGCTCAGGATCAGAGCCACGCAAGTCTAGGACGGCAGTGGATCAGGGGTAGAGTGGCCGGGTGGCAAGCACGAGGTTCCCAGTTCCATGTGTGTGTGTGTGTGTGTGTGTGTGTGTGTGTGTGTGTGTGTGTGTGTATGTAATGCACAATCTATGTAAAGGGCTTTGGATAAAAAGCGCTTTACCTAAATGCACCATTTACCATTTACATGACACAAATGCATTCGTACATACAAGCACACACACACACACACACACATGCAGCCGCGCACCAAGCAAACAGATCCATAAATCTATACATGATTCCTCCCAATGCCCTTATCGCGTCGTTGCCAAAAAAAGCTCCTGCCAAAATCTACATAAGCTTTTTGAAAAACCATAACGTAGAAATTGCTCCGAGCAGCTGGAGCGGTGTTTGTCCTGCTGTCTACACGCAGCGACGGCTCCATTCAGGCAGCAGCCTGTATAATCCTGATGGAAACCCTCGTCATGCCTGTCCCAGTAATGGACCGTGGCACACTGACCACCATGAGCCGCCCGCACCGCTCTGCCACCCCGCCCCGCCCGGCCCGCCCCGCCCCGCACAGCCACCCATCGGTGTTGCCGGGTGACATTTGGCGAGAGAAATATGCAAACGGCAGGTCTATGAAAACAAGCCCAAAAAGAAGCGACAATAAGCCACAACAAGAGCACTTTAAACTATATACTGTACAGTATATCATATTATTTGCCCTCAACTACAAATGTTCTGAAATTATCTCATATCTGGGCATTTACATTTTTTCTTGGAGTGCATTACCTGACGGTTATATCTTTCATGGGATGTTCTTTATATATTCCTTTACTTCAATATTGCCCAGTAAAAACTGGGAATGACCAATGATCTGGGTGGCCATAGACTGTGAAACAGGGGGATGGGACCTGAGACTTTGACTGCTGAATTGTACGAGGCGGTGGGGGTGGGGGGCTGATCACTGCCTATCCTGTGAATCGTTTAATTTTTGTCTAATTTATTTTTTATTTTTTTCCCTTTTTCTGCGATTTGAAAATAGACGATCCACAACCTCACAAAACCACGAAAAAAGAGTTCAACATATTTTCAAACAAAACGTGGAACACACAAATCTGGTACCATGGGCTCCCTGGCACAAAACATTTTCAGATGGGGCTTAGGGGACAAATACATATTCATTTGGGGGGTCCGTGACAGGGAAATATTTGAGAACCACTATAGTTTGCTGGTTAAATAATCATAACACAAACTGGAAGCAACTACACTTTAGAAACAAGGCCGAAAACACAACCCACAACAACTACCAATATTTACAAGCAACTTTACATATAGAAATCAAGCCCAAAGTCGCTTATAATAAGCGGACATGGCAGCACTGCCACCAATCCAGTGGGCACCAGACAATATCTCTCTCTCTCTCCCTGCATCTTTTAGTCAAAGTCTTAAGCCCGTCAGTTCCACGTCCAAATCCAAATGAATCCATCCCAGAACACGATGGACTCCCTCCCTCCCTCCCTCCCTCCCTCGCCGCCCAGCGTCATGCCATCCCTACGGTCTAACAGGCCTTGGTGGGCACAATGGATACATGATCAGCAAGGTTTGGATCAACACACCACGATCAGCCTATGGCTAATGAGGTGATTAGCCACGCCCCATGGAGGGTCTCACACGCGCTTAGCCGATTGAGACCATCGCATGACGGAAATAGCCGATCTACAAGCTCACGACGTGTCGCGAAGTGGCACATCGTGAGTGTGTAGATCTGCGTAAACGCCTGCATACAACATGTATTTAGCATAATAGGCCTAGGCCGTTTTCAGGGAATTCTCGCCTAATGCGTCGTCATGCCCAAAACAGGCACACCACCAGGTTTAACATGGTTGAATTAACTGTCTTGGATTTAAAGCGCCACACCACCGCATTCTGTATATGTTGTGCAGATATGAGAGTTAGAGATCACCGTTCAGCTTTACAAACTCTAGCATGTAGCAGCAGGATACTGTATACACAGCAGGGATGAATGGTTCTAATAAGCCCTCTAACGGATGGAATGGGAATTCCAGTGGAGGGAATTCTGCTGGAGATAATATATAATTAAGAAGAAAAAACGAAGATCAGGTTCAGCATAATACTATACAGGTACAGACTAGAGTTATTAAAGTTTAACGTTTGCGGTATATGACACGTTGCGACTATACATGGCGGATTCCTTCCCTCTGCCAACTTTTCACTTCCCCTCTTCACCCCCACCAGGATATTTTTAAGCGCTCCCCAAAGGACGCGGAAAACCACGGCACGCATTATGAAAATATCACTCACTAAATCGATACAGCGAAAGGGCTTTGGACCCAGGAATGCGACCCGGAGCATGAACTGTTGACGCCCCGTGTGTTCGGCTCGATAAAAACAACACAAAGGCATCTAAATTAATCTGACGTTTGGTTGTTGTTTTTTTGTTCCTATCGAACCGAAATGAGCGCAAAAAGTCCCGGAGGGCGAGTGAGTAAACTGCACATGTACTCGCGCGGGTGAGCGGGCGGGCGAGTTATAACCGCGGCAACGTTCATTTCCATATTTTAACCAAAAACAAAAAAAATGACCTGAGGAATTACACAAATTGAAGGAAACATTCGGAGTTGTTAAATTCTCCAGTGAGCTCAAGGTTGCCGATTTGTCAGCGGGTGCGCCGGACAATAAAAGTGAGGCATTGACGGAGGAAAGTGAAAAGTTTAATGTGGCTGCTCTCTCTCTCTCTCTCTCTCCTCTGCATAATGTGTCGTGACCGATGAAACATTTCCCCGCGGTTCACACGGCTCTCTGTCAGCGCTGATGTAAAAGCCCCGAAGGCAAGGACCTAGGTCTGCCCTTTCAACCGGCTCCTCGCTCTTTTAATTTGGTCCTCGACGGAGAGGAGAGGAGAGGGGGGCGGGTTGGGGGGGGACGAAGAATAGGGAGGGGAACAGGGTGACGGAACAAATTCATATATATATTTAAGAAAAAAAAGGTATCCTTGAGTTGTCATGATAACGTATAGGTAAAGAAAAAAATAAGGTAGAAAATGTGCACTTCAAAGGTGCCCTTGCGGGTTACATACGTTTGTGTACGTGTTCCGCTGCAAACTGTTTTAATGAACTGTGCAGGAGACATTACAGGTTGTTGAAGGGGCATGTTTGACATATGCAATTATGACAAAAACGTATCATTTAATAGCAATACACACACAAAAGAACTGTATTAGATACTTATACACTGCTGCGGGAACATAACCATTATTATACCCCGAGCTTATTTAGCCACAGCACGGGGAAGAGAAGCTTATGGTAATGATTCAATTTGAGCCTCTTGAAATAATATTTTAATAATGTAAATGTACAGTCATGTACGGGAGACGTTCCTTCGCTGGATATGTATCCACGTCCGGCTTCAATCAATTTAACAAACACATGTTTTATCTCGCCTTGCACCTATAGCCATATACTCTACTGTACCTCAGTACAAACGAAGAATTATTTCATAATGAGTGGAAAACAGGAGTCTCCTTCACATGCGTGCCCCGTTCCTTCGCTTATTTCTTTTTAAATGAAAAATTACCACAAATGACACCTCGGCGCTCTCTCTCCACTGTTATACCTTCGCCGGGAGATGTGAGCAGACGTCAGCCAATATGTAGCCAACAAAGGGAGAATAGAGTTGCTTTACATGAAAATCTAATAGGCAATTTACATTTAACCCATTCTGACCTGAGATCAGATTCATACGAGGTTTCCACCGGACACACACTGGTCTGATTAACCCATTCTGACCTGAGATCAGATTCTGAAAATGTCAGTCGTTCTTCGAATTTTTCAAAAATAGCAGACCTACAAGCTCGTATCGCGCCACTCGGTGGCGCGATATGAGCTTGTAGATCTGCTATTTTTCAATAGGTAAAGCATAACATGATGCTAACACCAAAATGGGTGCCCGGTCAGAATGGGTTAAATGTCCTCTGTCTCTGTTACGGGCGGATTTAAAAGAGCAAGAGCCTATTCTTTTAAAGCCCCGCATGCTGCCTCCATACTCATCCCCACCCCCGTCTCCCGTCTCCCGCGAGGCCTTTCATCCTCACCTCTAAGGGTATAGCCAATCAGACGAGGGCTCGGCAAAGGGCGTTCTATATGGCGATGTCACGCCGGCAACCTGAACCCCCAAACAAAGACCCTTCATTAAAATATATCCAGCTGAACGTTAAGGGGTCCCCGGCCGCCGCATTAGCCTCTGCCGCTAACACGCGGCGCTAGATCAGACCAAAGGTGTATGACAGACAGAGGTTGGTTGCCGCTCTGTTCTAAAAACGCGGAGGACTCCAGCAGCGAGACTTTGAAAGGCACACACACACACACACACACACACACACACACAGTGATGGCTCTCACCGTTCATTCAAGCAGGGCCACACAGACAGGCTTGTTGGGTCAGGCTGCTAATGAAGACGTTAGCCGGAGTGGGCAGATGAGCATCTGTTGTGGACACTGAGTGACTGCAGATGCCCGGCGGAATGGCGCGGACAGATGTGCCCTTTGATGGTTGCCTGCATGTGTCACACGGACCAATCAAATGGTTTTTAATCCCTGCTGTACGTCACTCATTTCATTAACGGCTGCGAATGCCAGAGCAGCCTCCGCGACCCTTCAATGGAAACGCAGAGAAGCTCTCAGTGCTGAAAATGCGCAGAACAGCATAAGGGTATGACTGTCAATTGTAGAGAAATATGTCATCTTAGGGATATAAAATGATGATATATGGCAGACTGATGGGGACAGGATTCCAGTGACGTGACAGCGCATGACTAACTATACTTGTCAAATAGTAGAGTCCTCATAGATAGTTTGAGTAAAGTGCAAATCAAATATTTAACCTTTTCCAGCGTTAACCTTGTTGCCAATGTTATTTGAAATTACATAATCACAGAGGAGTCATTAACTAATTAGTTTTGTTTGTAGCAGAAACAAAAAGGCATTTTTAGCGCTGTGTTAAATCTGTTGGAATCTGACTTGATATAGTCTACAGAAGGCCACAGGAATGCACACAAGTTATTATTATCTCATAAATCCACTCGGTTTAGCCTTGTTGAATCTCATCTGTCATTGTCTGCAGCCATTTTCATCTTTACATAACTCAGGAAATAGGAGGAAAAAAAAGAGAGAAAGTTAAAACAAAGCTTTATTGCCGCCGGGGTAAATGGCAGATCATCCCTTTGTGAAAGCAGACAAATGACCGAGGATGAGCAAGTCAACTCAATACCACGACAACGTTGGGTCTCTGGCCGTGGGTCTCAATTAATCTCTCCCTCCGTTGAGAAACTACTGCTCTATAAAATCCCAACTTTAACCCATTTAGGACTGAGGCCGATTCTAAAAAATAAAAAAAGTGTCAGTGGTGCTCAACCTTTTTCAAGTCAAGGACCCCCAGAATTATCTGGATTTGGCCACGGACCCCCATCTGAAAATATGTTGTTCCATGCGGGGCACCCTCTCCAGAAGCAAAGATTTGAGTTTGCTCTGAAAGTATATATATTCATAGATTTGCGCAACATTTTCACGATAAAATAAATAAATAGATGCATGTAATAGATGTTTTCAACAGCTAAAGTACAACATGACGCTTAAAACAACCAAAGGGAGGTTCCTCGTCCTGAATGGGTTAACTGCACGCAGAATTACACACCTTATGTGCATCATAAACGGTGCAAGGGTAATCCATCCACAGACGTAATAAACCGCGGAATATAGAAGACATATATCCCGCGCAACAATATACTTCAGTGTGGGGAAGAAGTAAATATGGTGCCGTGATTTACAAAGTACACCTATAAATTATCCCATGTTTTAACCCATTCTGAACGGGAACCCATTTTAGTGTTAGCATCATGTTATGCTTTATCTATTGAAAAATAGCAGATCTACAAGCTCATAGCGCGCCACCGAGTGGTGCGCTACGAGCTTGTAGGTCTGCTATTTTTTGAAAAATCGAAGAATGACTGACATTTTTAGAATCTGATCTCAGGTCAGAATGGGTTAATCAGACCAGTGTGTGTCCAGTGGAAACCTCGTATGAATCTGATCTCAGGTCAGAATGGGTTAATGAGTATAAGACGTTGCGCGGGGTGATGTGCCGTTGCCCCCCCCCCCCCCCCCCCCATCCACACCACCACACGCTGCGGTTGTCGCACGATAAAGGATAACGCTGACGCCGGCGGCGTGGGGGAGCAGGGGGGAAGGGGGCGGGGGGGGGGGGGGTTATGAATGTGTGTCCGACGCCTTCGCTGGAAGAAGACAAGACGCATCGCACTGTATCATCCCGTACTTAATAAGAAAAAAGGGCCGCGGCGGCGACGTCCGAGCATAAGGAAAGTTATGGAAAATATCTCTCAAGCCAAGGACACTGTGCAGCGCCAGATGTGCTATAAGACTTATGGGAGCAATCATAGGTGGCCAAGGCTCTCCGGTGTGGGCCTTATTAAGTTAAGGCTGCAATCCTGCACCTTCAACTTATTAAGCTGTCAAGAGTTGCAATGATTAAAACCAAGGAAAGGTCAGCCGCAGACCTTGGGCATTGTGCAGGCCCTGATATTTGCTTTTAGGCCCCCAGACCTAATGAAGACGCTTTTACTTCATGCACGCAGGAGGAGGCATTGAAAGGGGAGGGGAAAAAATAAAGGCCTTTAGAGGGTCTTCTCTTTTTTTATGCCAAGTCGCCCTTTTTCATCCTGAAGAGAGCTTGTAAAAACGTCCAACACTCTGTCTGTACTTCTCTCCCCTCTTCTCTCCACAACTCCTCACTGTAGCTGCTTCGTTTGCTTTTTCTCTACTTTTCTCGCCGCCCACTTCTTCCACAATACTTTGGAAATTAATTTTTACCATGAGGCCCTGTCCTTGTGTCGCATTATCTGCTATTTTAGCTTTTTAACTTTTACACAACATGTACAGAATAGGGACGCCAGGTTGAAAGTCATTAATCCATTAGAGAGAGAGAGAGAGAGGGGGAGAGAGAGAGAGAGAGAGAGAGAGAGAGAGCTGAGGGAGGAGAACAAGACAAAGGACCAAAGACAGGAACAGAATGAAGTGTGGGAGTCATGCAGAATGGTGCAGGTCTAACCTGGTCTGTTTTGGGAGGCGCCGTATTCAGCAGGTTTTTGCATAATAACGGGGGATCAAAGGGAGCAGGTTAATGGGAAGGGGGGGTTGGGGATAATTACAGGGAGGGGGGGGGACAGGGTTGACGCGCGCCGGGTCGAGGCGCTGAGCGACGGCCTCTCACTAATATGCTCTCCACCTGACGTGTTCTGCTGACGGTATATATGCTCCCACGACTGCTGGCAGAGATTAAAAAATAAAGAAAAAAACTAAAAAGGTAAGAGAGAAGAGAGAGAGAGAGCGAGAAGAGAGAGAGAGAGAAATAACAATGTGGGTGAGTTTATTGAGAGCTGTCAGGGACGTCTCTCAGACACCGTGCGGGAGACAACGGGATACGGCAATGAGAGAGAGAGAGAGACACCGTGCTGATTTATTCTCCCGTCACAGCCGATGATGTCACCCAGAAAAGGGGAAGGGGGGGGGGGGGGGGGGGCTGGTGTACAGTGAGGGGGATGGGGAGGGGGGGGGTTGTGGTGAGGAGAGGAGATTGTAAAATAAATGTGGGGGCAGGAGAGAGGAGAAAGACAACAGTAAAGTCGAGGGGAGGGGAGACATGGAGACCATGCAGGATGGGGTAGGAGGCGGGTTCAGGGATTACAGGCCTCCGGGGCGGAGAATCAATCACGGTTGGGGGGGGTGGGGGGGTAATTGGGCAACGAGAGCGAGCAAACATCTTGGTCGACGACGACAAGCGCCACTCAGTCTCCTTCTCGCCATTTCAATTTCAGTCCTCGCTGAGAGACGCTACGTACGTGTCATGTGTGTGTCATCCTATAGTCTCCTACACGTCTGGACACGTCTCTCTCTCCCTCTCTCGTTCTCTCTCTCTCTATTCGTCCGGACGCTACCGTTTTGTGACACCTGCCGAGGAGGTGGACATAAATGTGACCGTGACCCGATGGTCCCCGATATTACTCCAGAGGCATAATACTGATGTGCCTCTGACACTCTGTGAAATCAGTGTCATTATTGCAGCAGGTTGAACTATGAAGGCAGAGAGGGGAGGGAGAGAGAGAGAGAGAGAGAGAGAGAGAGAGAGAGGGGTACTAAATTGAGAGGGCAGAAAAAGTACATGTGTCTGAGTTCAAAGCATGCCCTTGACTTCAGAGAGCGAGAGAAGACATGAGAGTGAAAGAGAAAATGAGAGCGAGAATGAATGAGAGAGGTGAGAGAGAGACGGTGGAGACAGAGGGGGGAGAGAGAGAGAGAGGGAGAGGGAGAGGAGAGAGAGAGAGAGAGAGAGAGCGAGAGAGAGAGAGAGATCAGTCTGTTTTGGCAACTCACCTCAGGACAAACCACACGTGGCAAATTGCCAATGACAGATATGTAAAATGGAGGAGGTCACGGCGAGTTCCTGTCAGTCTCTGAGGGGTTAAAGACAGCTAATTGACACTGCACAGATGATGGAGGTGGAGTGTGGCATGAGGATCTCTCTCTCTCTCTCTCTCTCATATCGCGGTTCTGCTCGGCTACAAACGCACGCACATCTGGAGAGACGTGTGGCGTGGAGGTGGAGAGAGTAAATACAAGAAAGGTACGACACAGTCTTGATGGCAGCAGTATAGAGGAACGTGACACGCTCACACCGAGGAAGAACCAACCTCCACACACACACATCTACAGTACCACATGTAAATTACTTTTAATAATAAAGTAAATTCATAAGCCGTCCTACCATTCATCATGTGTGTAGATCCTTTAATAAATCATGACATCCATCTGGAAGCCAGGATGTCCGTCATTTTTGAGCGGCGCTAGCCCCACCAACGTCTGCCTTTTCGGAAATTACGGCATGTGGCAGCCAAGTCTATGGACTTTTAAATTAATGTATGTTTAGAGCACTTTTAACAGAGTGGCAGCCAAGTTAATGGACTTTTAATGTTTGTTTACAGTGCCTTAGAAAATACCCAAAAAATTACCCTCACTGCAATGCTAAACCGGACAATGCTATGTGTTATGGTCTATAGGTAAGACCTCCACATTGACTTAATGTATATGTTAACCTCAAATATATGAGCTCCATCAAACAGCCAGGGTGCACAACGGTACATTCCCGGGGCGTGGAAATATTTTAATGTGATGTGATGCAGTTTCACGGTAGTTTATCAAGTTATTGAATCCGAAAGCACATGGATCATGCCCTTTGAGTATGTAATTATTCAGCATATAAATTAGCTTGCTAATTCAGCGGCCCACTGTTGATAAATCTCCATCTTATTGTTACAACAGGGTCGGTCAAAGGCACGCACGTCAGTCATGACCCTTTGAACTAAATTAGCATAAATAGCTAATGCCAATACGATGATTCCTTTTTAGTTCTCGGTATAGGCTTTTTCCTTTTACCCTTCCTCTCAACCTCTATCATCACCACATCTCCCTCTTCCACCATTTAAAAACATGAAACTTCAAGGACGTTCTGGTGACACCGGGGCTACCGGCAGAGCCACAGGTCCGAGATCAGCCTTTCCTACAGTTATCATAACCGTGGCCATAATTACCACAATGACAGAACTAGCCCCGGCTACAGTCTGGCCCCCGCGGGGACCGGCGGCGACCGCGTCCTCCGTCTATTCCTAACCATGACTGCTGGCAGAGCCTGTTTTAAACCATTAGGACCTGCATGAGGCCCATTCTACAAACGCTTTCTAAACAGTTTGCTGAAAAAGACATGTTTCTACGTCAGTGGTGCTCAAACCTTTTCATGTCAACGACCCTTGGCCGCCGACCCACATCTTGAAATAGCTTGTTCCAGGGACCCCCCAGAAGCAAATAATTGAGTGGAAAATGTTCACATGAATAATAATACATATGTTCAAAGATTTGCTCTGATCTACAAGCTTATAGTTTGGCACAAAGTGACGCGCTACAAGCTTGTAGATCTGCGCTTTTTGAATAGTCAAAGTTTTAAATAATGTTTAAAGTGGTTAAAAAACCGACAGACGCTTTCACGGTCTTAGCGGGTTAAACCTGCCCTCCTGTCCGAGTCAGCGGCCTCCCCAACGGTTTAGTCACCCGTCAGTCAGTCTAAACTCATTACCATATGTCCTCTAGACTGCATGTGGGGGGGGGGGGGATCGACGTGTGATGACTGTCTGAGTCGTAGCGAGCAAGCGCGTATAGACTGGAGGCTAAATGAAAGAGCTGTCTGCCGTTTACCCCCTTTCGTTCCAACAACCTCTCGTCTCTCTGCGGTACCCTCCACGGATTCCATGGCCTAAATAGTGATGTTTTTTACCTGGAGGCCTCCAACTTCCACCTCCACCGCGCTTCCTCTCCTCTGCTGTCACCGTCCCAGTAGGGACACGTCGGGCTACAGAGAAGCGCTTGAAATGCTAGGGTGGAGTTTTATAGGGCTGGTTATGTAGATGTCGTTTGTTGAAGAGAAATATGGCTATTTTATGAGAGGTGATATCAGAGAGGAGGTATAAAGCCTGTCTATACTTAATGCTCCCGATTAACTTTTCACTCCGTTCGTCAGGCCTGCAAAAGGACTTTTTTTTTTTGTGTGTCTGCCCGGAGTCTTATGTTGATAACTTTAAACCTTTTTCTTTTTTACTATTCAGAAAAGTACATGTACGCAGTAACCCGCTGTATCGGAGACCGTCTAAAAGAGGATCCTAACAGAATACCCTGTTTCAGCATGAACTCGCTCAGAGCTTACGGGACCTCACCATCGATTCAACTCAGAGACAAGGAAACGCATTCAGCTCCTAGCGATCCCGGCAGGGGCAATAAGCGAATAACAACGTACTACTCAGAGGGTTCTTTTAGCATCGCCGCTACACTGCAGGCTAGCATTGTGTTCACGTCTCTCGGGCCTTCCCGAACGCTTTCTCTGTTCCCCGAGAAAAGGAGGGTTAGGGAAGAAAGACGAAACGAGAAAAAAAAACCCAGAAACTCTTATCTGTCTATCTTTGTGATCAGTTACACGCTCATTATGTTGGATCCATCAACATTTTGCAAAGCTTGAGCGCTCTCTTTCTCACCAGGCCCTAATAGTTCCCAGGGCGCGCTCAACGGCAGCTCAAAGATACAGTTACCTGAAACAAATTGCCTCAAGAAATTTGAACTGCTGCTGCTACAGCGAGCGAGTGAGACGCCGCGACGGAGCGAGACGTGCGAGAGAGAGAGAGAGAGAGAGAGAGAGAGAGAGAGCTTCAAACCGCTACGAGAGCACAATACTCCTGTGTTTTCACGGTTCTTTTTTGTGAATTGTCCGCTTAAAAAACTAAGCAACAAAGAGAGAAGGAAAAAAAGAGAGCTTCTATCTCTCTCTCTCTCTGTGTGTGTGTGTGTGTGTGTGTGTGTGTGTGTGTGTGTGTGTGTATGTGTGTGTGTCTCTACACGTGTATTGTACAGACTTGTGTACATACACGCACACAGAGTTAGCGCTTTGGGCAAAACGTACCCCCCCACACGGTTAACACACACACACACACACACACACACACACACACACACGCTATGGTGTACATCCCCCCACATTCCCGTATAGCATATAAAAAAAAAGAAAAACACACTAAAAAAACAGAGCTTTGACACAGCGGCATGATAGAGTTTCACAGCGTCTTTTGACTGAATCTAATATGTTAAGATGTTACCAACGTGGTTTCCATTACCGTAGAATAACAGATCCCCGTTCTGCCGGAGATAAGCACTGAGGGGGCGTTCACAGCAACTAGCCCGCTGTGACATACCCCGACATTTATATGTCGACTTATTTCACTGCTTTGGATATAGCGTTACGTCCTACAAGATTGATGACGGCGGAGCAAGATGAAGAAGGGGAAAAGTAATAAAATAAAATAAAAAAATCAACATGGGTAGGTTAAGGGGCCTCTTGTGAGACAGGAGAGGAGAGGAGAGGAGAGGAGAGGAGAGGAGAGGAGAGGAGAGAGGATGAACACAGTATTGACAGGAACAAGAGGAACGTTTTGGTGCTTGAATATATATGCGGAAACACAAAGAAAGCCCTGAATGGGCTAAATCCTATTTCTGTTCCGAGTCCTCGGGCGACAAACATTGAAGACGCGCAGGCAGACCACCCGCCCGCCCGCCCGCCTGCCGCACTGCAAGGTGATATTTTTATCTGGGTCCCCCACAACCCCCTCCCCTCCTCCCCCCTCTCCATCTCTCGCCTCACTCCACCTCCTCTTTTCTCTCTCTTGTTCATTTTACCCCCACCTTCTTTTGTCCCTTCCCCTCTCTCATCTCTCTCTCTCACTTTTTATCCCACTTCCCTGATACTCTCTCTTTGTGAGTGGTGCAGCCACTCCAATGAACAGCTCTGTCTGTGGTACCAACAGGGGGGAAAAGTGAGCTGAGTTTTTCGTTTTTAGTAAGGAACAGCAATGTGTGTCCCTATGTCTGTCTGTTTAGGGAACCAACAGGTGACAAAGCGCACAGTTACTCACAGTTTTCTTTGAAACGCCACAACCTCCACTGCACTCTCCCCCACTTCCTCTCCTCTCCTCTCCTCTCCTCTCCTCTCCTCTCCTCTCCTCTCCTCTCCTCTCCTCTCCTCTCCTCTCCTCTCCTCTCCTCTCCTCAGGGTTGGTGTTTGTTGTGTTGCAGAGCTCGGCTCCCTGCTGAGATGAGAAGGATGGCGCAGGGCTTCAGCTTCAAGACAGTTCGAGCCCTTTTTAATTCACAGGGTGCATTTACAGAATGTCAACGTTTCCATGTATGGGTCACATCTTCCTCAGGTCACAACATGATGAAGATGTGACCCATACATACATAGACACGTCTTTTTATTTTACCTGTGAAATAAAAATGGCCGGAACTGTCTGTGATGCTCCAGTGTCTTCCTTCCTATCCACCTCAAAATGGTACTTAAGTAAATCTATAGTTAGTTACTTTCCACCGGGAGATGTGCACACTGCAGGCCGAGATGTCTCAATCACACACGCACACGCACACGCACACGCACACACACACACACACACACACACACACACACACACACACACACACACACACACACACACACACACACACACACACACACACACACACTCAACACCTTTCAGAGGTGTATCGACCGACAGAATAACACTTAGCAGTTGGCAGCAGTTGGTCAATGCCAGCAAAATACATTCTTCTTCGTCGAAGGTTCTGCAGTGTAATCTCCGGTGCATGTGAGAATCCACTCCAAATTGAACAACGGCTTCGCGGGAAGTATATTATCTATTTTGCCTGCACGGCCTTGGTGGAGCGGAGGGAACTCTGCACGGCCATCTCTAAGGCCCTGTTTTTACACAGAAGTTTTGGCAGGTCTCGCCTCTGTTGGGGGACAGGGGGCGCAACGGAGCGAACCGCGCCTATGCCAGAACAAAAAAGAAAATGGAAATGTATTCCTTGAAAACCTTCGGCTGAAGAAGACGAAATAAATATATAAATAACATCTCCGGGTTCATCGTGAGTTCAGCGGTGCAAGGCCAGCGGGAGGGAGGCGGGGGTGTGGGATTAAGAGAAAAACACCAACACATATGCACACACGCACTCACGCACACACACACGCACGAGCGTGCGCAAACACACTCTGTCTCGCTATCTCTCTCTCTCCATTTCCCTAGCTGCAACACCAGACACACACACTCTTTCTCTGTCTCTCGCTCTCCATTTCACTTGCTGCAACACCACACACACACATGCACACACGCACACACACACACGGACATGGACACTGTGCACACACACACACACACACACACACACACACACACACAATCGGCGACTCTCTTTCTTTCTTTCTCACCCTTCAAGCACCCCACCCCTCCTGAACTTCCTCGCCCGGCTCCCAGGTATTGCTAAAATGATTAGCTGCCAGCTGACCGGCCCCGTGGCCAGATCGGCTTTGAACCGGTCAGGGGCAGACTTATCACATGACGGCCAGTCCCGCCGGTCCGCTCCGCTAGGCCGGGGCCCGGCGCTGCGCGCTGGCAGGTGAGCCCTGCGCTACGGGCTTGCATAATTCCCTAGATGGGTGCGATGAGTTCACAGCAGCTTTACAGGCAACCAAATTGTGGTGGATTGCTGACACATAATCGTTTTAGAAGGGTGAGAGAGTGGTGTATGTGTGTGTGTGTGTATAAGAGAGGCGGAGCTCGAGTACAAACTGCACAGTTACATGCTCAGACAGAAGAGCGCACGCGCGCACACACACACACACACACACGATTAAGTACACTTGGAATTAATGAAGAACTGCTTTTATAAAGACATTTTATCATGCTTTTCTCTCTGACACACAGACAGACAGACGACAGTATTCATCACTCGCTCTCACGTCCGCCTGCCCGCTGGCCCTTGCTCTCTCTCTCTCTCTCTCTCTCTCACGTGCACATTGTGCTCGCGTGCATGTGTGTCGAGGGTGTCACGGGTTCATCACTTTAAACAGGCTGAAACAGCAGGAGAGAGACCTGCTGCAGAGCGCTACCCCATTCCCAATTAGGATGAGTCATGCACAGTGGCAAGGCCCTGCACACACACACACACACCCTGACGCATACATATGCACACACTCATATACACACCCACCC
The DNA here is from genome assembly GCF_963924005.1 of Protomyctophum bolini. Lineage (NCBI taxonomy): Eukaryota > Metazoa > Chordata > Actinopteri > Myctophiformes > Myctophidae > Protomyctophum > Protomyctophum bolini. Next base: position 37,889,778 of record NC_137867.1, on the reverse strand, counting down.
TCAGCCTTGCGCATGCAGGGAGACAGGCCATCCTATGTCAACGGGGAGCACGGCCCTGGCAGCTCCGGGGTGCGATGATGATGGCGAATGGATGTTGCGAGAGGTGGAGGGGGCTGGAGGGTGGAGGAGGGGTGAAGGAGGGCGGAGATGGGGTGGAGGAGGGTTTGTGGAGGGGGGGGGTGGAGGAGGGGTGAAGGAGGGCGGAGATGGGGAAGGAGATGCTGCTCGCTCGCAACCTCTTTTCACCTTTCTCTTTGCGAGGGGCTGTTTTTTCGTGGTCTAACGCGAGGCTTTTCGACCGCAGACACCCACTCCCCGCGGGAGCTGCTGAACTGAGTCCTGACCCCACAGCCTGCACACTACCCCCCCCCCCCCCCCCCCCCCTCACACACACACACACACACACACACACACACAGGCTACTCTCCACCACCCACCCAGTACCCTCAACCTCCCATCCTCGTTGCTGTTTCTTACGGCCCCCAGAGAAGCAGTCTGACAGCTATAGGTAGTACAGGCTGGAGAGACACGGGGGGGGGGGCTAGGGGGATGGGGGCAGGGTGGGGGTGGGGGGGAGATACAGTAGAAGGCCAAGTACAGTATATCTAGTCGAGCATAACACAATATAGCATAATCATCATAAATAGATATAGCTTTGAGCCGGTAACAAGTTGTCCGCGAACATTTCATGCACAGTTGAACAATGCCAAAGCGCCGCCTATACGCTTGTGCTCCGTGGCTATATGCGATACGTCACCGACCCTATACCCCAACCCAGGCGGCAGCGGTGGCTCAGGGGTAGAGCGGCCGGATGGTAACCACAAGGTCGCCAGTTCGAACCCGGGCTCCCACAGAGTTAGTGTCGAAGTGTCCTTGAGCAAGACACTGAAACCCAAATTGCTCCCGATGTTCGGGTTGGTGCCTTTCTCTGCCCATCGGTGTATGAATGTGTGTGTGTGTGTGTGTGTGTGTGAATGGGTGAATGTAATGCACAATCTATGTAAAGCGCCTTGGATAATAAAGGCACTATAGTTGGTGGAGGGTGTGTAGAGCCCTGGATCACATTAGATGATTGACACAGCGGTGAAAAATGGGTTACAAAATCGTGGGATAAAAAAAATATATAAAAAATAAATAAAGGCACTATGTAAATGCACCATTTACCCCTCTGCGTTCTCAACACCACATTGACGAAGAAACAACAACACGGAAGCGACAGCAGCAAAGCCTGAACAGCACGCAAACAAACAAGGCAGCGTACACACCATATTCACAGAGAAAAGAACTACATGGAATAACAAACAACAACAGAACCTGCCCATGCAGCACAGAAAACACAGGGTCAGTCAGTGGGTATAGCCTCGGTAGACAGGCTTTCATTTACGTTCGCATTCGGCTCTGAAAGGAAAGCCTGGGTCTACGAGTAAAAACAAGAAATACCATGAATTTAAAAAAATAAGAAGTATACCGTAGTTAAAATAGCTGATTTATGAGCTACGTATATCTGCTATTACGCTAGTTTGGGTCCCCGGGGAAAACTTATAATTTCTTGTTTGGGACTAAGAAGTTTGACCAATGAACAACATGTATGTATGTATATATATTCTTTATTTATTTATTATTATTTATTTAATCAACTGTATTCTTTTTTTTCTAAAATATATTTTTTATCCCACGATTTTGTAACCCATTTTTCACCCCTGTGCCAATCATACTGTGATCCTGGGCTCTACACACCCTCCGCCAACCTGGGGAGAGCAACGGACTTAACTCATGCTCCCTTCATGCCTGAGTGTCCAAGTGGCTCCTTTACACCTGACAGGGGGGAGTTTCCCTCAACTGTATTCTAATGCTGACCAACGGAAGTGGCAGTGATATCTGACGGAACAAATGATCCTTCTCTTGGCTATTGCGCTTCATGCATATTGTAATACCCTGTTTTTGTGTTTTTTGTGTGTGTTTTGTATTGTATTGATTGTACAGTTAGGACGCTCTCGAAAACGAGATACTATATCTACATGGGGTATTCCTAAATACAGAATTTCCAACGTGCTCTCACCTGCAGCTAATCCAAAGGGCTGGATGGATGGATGGATGTCAGACATGCAGGGGTGGAAATGAAAGATTAGGTTAGCAGCGTGTTTTGAAACCCTATATATCCCTCAGTCCACGTCGACTCGGACTCTCTGCTTCCTATAATCCCTTCTGTCACATGCAGGCGTGAGAGTGCGTGGGAGTGACGTATATGACGGCCACGGTGCGCGGCCCGCTGTCACAACCGCTCTCCTAACACACTGGACCTTATACAGGGTGACAACCGCTCTCCTAACACACTGGACCTTATACAGGGTGACATGGGGCTATACGGTGGGCCTGGGGCGCTCGGGAAGAGTGGAAGACAGACCTCCTTCATCGTTTAAACACTATTATCACATGCCATAATATTCTCTCTCTCTGTCTCTCTCTCTGCACAAGCACACAGAGACACACGCGCAGACCACCACGCACCCACCCACCCACACCTGATCCGGACAAACATTGTGCGCCACCAGGGTGCTGTGGTGTAGACTGACAGCTGTCAGGGTCTCCCATTACCCACCCGACCACCACCCCCCCCCCCCCCCCCCCATGACAACACGGCATGAAAGACAAACAAACACAGGCCCCCGGCCAGGGGGGGGGGGGTCAGTCTGTGGGAATGTGAGTGAGTGTGCATATGTATGCGAGTGAGTCCGTGTGGCCTTATCCGTGTGTGTGTGTGTGTGTGTGTGTGTGAGACGACCATCATTTCTCCCCGTCTGTGGGGTAATAAGGGCAGAGTTCCACTGTGTTTCCATTTCCTCTCGTGTCTCTCTCGGCTTGGAGGATCGGCCGCTGTAAAACTTCTCCCATGGAGACTTAAATAAAGCACCATTTGTCTGCCGTGTCAGTTATTTTTATTTATTTTTTTTATTCAGGCCGACAGCGAAACGTGGCGGTCTCACGGTCGGGGAGCAACACCTTCCCCGACTGAAAAATAATGTGCTTACAATTCGGAGTGATGTTCATTTAAGCTCCTTGAACCCTCCCAGCATGGCCATTCGTTGAAAAAAAGAAACGAAATAACAGATTCACAAGCTCGAAAGGCACGCGTCGCAACGTGATTTGAGCTTGTAGATCGGCTAGTTTTTGGTGACGAGATTTGGCCTATTAAAACGGGGAAAGCATCCATGATGAAGTTTTAGATGTTAGCGTTGGTGATTCAAATAATACAAGCTCACTGTGAACTATTTTTGAACATTTTTTAGAAAAATCCTGAAAATGTTTTGATTGAAGAAAAGGTTTGAGGACCACTGATCCAGAAGCATTGTACTGTATATAGAATCGGCCTCAGACCTTAATGGTTAATTTCAGTGCAGGACTCTGAAGGCCCTATTCTTTGTCAGTGCTAAACCCCTTATCCCTAAACTTCTTTGCCTTTTCCCGGTGGGAGGGAGGGGATTCCCCGGACCCCACTTTGAGAGGGTGGAGGGAGGGGGGATCCCACTTTGAGAGGGTGGGAGGGAGGGAGGGAGGGGGTCCCTGGACCTCACTTTGAGAACCGTCGCTGTCCTAAAGAATGAACGCTCCAACCCCACAGAGACACGGCTGACCTAAACTGACCTTCGGCCGCACAAGCCTCAAAATCACTCAATTCCATCACCGATGACACGAGGTATTGTAGTACATGAACCCATGATTCCTTCTGAGACCACCTTGTGTTTTAGTGTGTGTGTGTGTGTGTGTGTGTGTGTGTGTGTGTGTGTGTGTGTGTGTGTGTGTGTGTGTGTGTGTGTGTGTGCGCGACTTCTCGCCACTCTGTAGTTTACATGTGTTCCACTTTGAGCATTAGCATGCAGCCTGGGCACAGTGCCACCGTGACTTTTAACCCCTGGCCGTGTGTGTGTGTGTGTGTGTGTGTGTGTGTGTGTGTGTGTGTGTCGGGGGGGGGGGGGGGGGGGGGGGGTGTGCTTGCAGACCGCTCTCCCCCAGGGGAGACCCTCGCTCTAATGGTAATTTAAGTGTAAAAGCTGGTCTCTGGGAAAAAAGGTCATCGAATCTGCATAAGCCCCCTTGAGCCAGGCTTAGGACCCTGATGGCCTTCAACGATATAGAAGACTAGCCCTCTCTCCCTCTCTCCCTCCCTCCCTCAATCTCTCTCTCTCCCTCAATCTCTCTCTCTCCCCGGATCACTCCATCCTTCCCTCCTTCTTTCGTTAAAGTCACCCGCCTCGCCTTTCAGCCCCGTGGCGAACCACCCCGTTACCCCTCCCCCACCGACCCGCTCCAGACCCCCCCCCCCACACACACATCCCCCCCCCACACACACACACACACACACACACACACACACCCCCCCCCCCCCCCCCCCCCCCCCCCCCCCGTCCAGTGCTGCAGCTACACTTGGTCCTTGATGTGCTTTGGAGAACAACCCTACTGAGACACGTGGAGGTGGAAACCAAGATGGATGGGGAGGGGGAGGCGGAGGTGGAGGGGAGGGGAGGTGTAGGTGGAGGTGGAGGGGGAGGCGGAGGGGAGGTGTAGGGAGGCGGAGGTGTAGGTGGAGGTGGAGGCGGAGGTGTAGGTGGAGGCGGAGGGGAGGTGTAGGGAGGCGGAGGGGTAGGTGGAGGTGGAGGGGGAGGTGGAGGGGAGGTGTAGGGAGGCGGAGGGGTAGGTGGAGGTGGATGGGGAGGGGAGGGGAGGTGTAGGGAGGCGGAGGGGTAGGTGGAGGTGGATGGGGAGGTGGAGGGGAGGTGTAGGGAGGCGGAGGCGGAGGTGGAGGGGAGGTGGAAGCGGAGGTGGAAGGGGAGGGGAGGTGTAGGGAGGCGGAGGGGAGGCTAGCAACTCCCTCTGTACAACATCCAAGCCCAACACTCCAAGGATGGATGGATGGATGCTATACGTCAGGTATTGGAAAGGCTGCTGCACCTGATTCTAATTGGAATTTCTTGCAACAAGAACTTAAAATTAACACCCTATAGCATCATGGCCATTTTAGAAACTTAGTTAATAACCGTGCATTACCTGGAAGTTAATTGGAACTGTTTTAACTGATTGTGTTTTCTTACATTCTTTGTTGTTCTTGTGCTGTTGTATCATTGTTGTTTATGTATGTAATGTCGGCATTATTGTAAACAAGGGTCTCCCTCAATTATCTCTCAGAGAAATTGAATAAAGGTTGAATGAATGAACTGTCGACATGCACATATTCCCACACAATCAGGCACTGCACACAAAACACAAGCACTCACACATGTACACACGCACGGTACGTATATGTACGTACGTACATTTCTCGCATGTGATTGGGTCTTCTTAACCTCCTAGAATGAATTCATCAGCGGTGTTGTCATCGGGCAAGGAACCGTTCAAAACCGTTTCAAATCACAAGTCACAAACTCTCATTAATACTTTTCACTGGTTAAATATTTCTAAAACCCACAGTCGGATCTAACAACACTTTCCCCATCATTTTCAAACAGATCTCTACAAGACCTAAGCTCACAGCACACATTTCATCGTTGTGAGCTTTTCTATCTTTGCTACTTTTGTATGAGGAAGAAGGGCAAACATTAAAAAAAAAAAAAATAAGCATCTCAAGTTGAAGAACAGAGATACCATGTTTCTACCCAACAGTGAAGATAAGTTAGTCGTTGGCAGATGGTGAGGAATGGGCGCAGTGTCACTCAGCTGTGGCACCACGTATATTATTAGAGTGGAACTGCTCTTCAAATCATAAGAGTATAAGCATATGTTGTTTTGTGTCTCTGATTGGGGTGAGACTGTTGTTTTCCTCCTGCATTGTTCAACGTACTTCGACACTGCTGGGAGACTCGGAGAGGGAAGAGATTTGCTGTCAACAGATGGCAAAAACCAGCTAAGGGGCAAAGCTCTCCGTGGTTCTTATCTACAAGCAAATATAAAGGAATGTAATAATGCTTGTGAAACAGCTTGTGTAGGGATACAAACGTACTTGCATAATTACCCACTTGTGGGGCGAGGCACAGCACATGCACGCGCACACACACACACACACAAACACGAGAAGTTTTGATTCCTCCGATCGGTACATTACCTAATCATTCATAGCTGAGGAGCGCAGCCTTCTCAACAAGGAGAAACTGTTTAATTATACAGCAACATATGTGCTCCAACTTGGCAAAAGACCAGCGAGAGAGAGAGAGAGAGAGAGAGAGAAACTATGGGACTAGGATCAACACGAAGGGGAGGGCGAGGCCGTGGAAGTTGAAGTGGAACATTTGAACTTGTTCCCCCTCCTCTCTCTCTCTGGATAAGTGTGACACTTTTAAAGAAGTATGATAATAGTTGGGAGCTCAGGGCGAGTCCGGTCACTGTTTTCATAATCAAAACAGTGTCAGGGCCCATTTCCTCCTTGCCCGCCACTTAACAAAGAGGTGTTTTGAAGCCGTACAGGAGGCGGCCATGACAGTACATCCCCGGAGCATTTTCCATATTTAAAAGAAATAATAAAAACATGTGGGAATGCTTTCCGTCCAACATGAAAGGGACAGGGCTCCCTTGCGTTAAAGGGAAACAGAGCCGCCGTGGCACAACGTTAATTTTGACAGCTTTCCCCCTACATTCGGCAACTACGCCGCTGACCTTGAGGGGAGCGCAGGACGGGCGTCGTCTCAAAGTGCCGTGCTTTGAGCCGAGCCAGGCCCAAGCAGACACGTCCGCTGATTGTGGGCTCATTAATAAAGAGACTTCCAGGATCCCGTCTGCATTTTCAGGTCATTTTCTTCCCTTTTTTTGGGGGGGGGGGGGGGAGTTGTTTGGCTTTCATACTTTAACCCGCCGTTGTTACGATCATATCTGTGACGTGTGCCTCTGTGGGAAGAGCACCGAAGGGTGAAAGTAACCAGATCCAAACGCTGAATATATTATTTCAATCAGGGGTTAACCACCTTAAAATGGCTATTTTTTTGGTCAAATGTTCCACAACTTGAGTTAGCGTGTTCTTCCCGTTACATTACAGCTGAGGCCATTGGCACCGGGTGAGAAATGGGTTACAAAATTGATAAAATAAAATGTATAATAATAAAAAATAAAAAATGGGGTGCCCGCTGGCCTAGTGGTCCAGGCGCATGCCATATAGGCTCTGGCCTGACAGCGCGTTGTGTGTTCGAGTCCCGTTCATGACGACCTTTGCTGCATGTCACTCTTCCTCCCTCTTTCCTTTCCGTCTTCAATGTATCTATCAATAAAGGTACAAAAGCCACAATTTTCCAAAATGTTCCAAAAGCTCCAAAAATGTGGTGTTTAATTTTTCATTCAATACTGATATTGTGATTATATGTATCACTTATGGTAGTTTCTGTAAAATGAAAGATCAAGTCGCTTATGATAATGGACAATCTATCAGAACATGGGCATTTCAATCCTCACACATACTTTAAATATGTGCAGTGAAATGTTGGTGAGGAACTGAGGAATGTTCCACAAAAATATAAAATAACACTTTAACATAACAAAAACAATGAATATAGTTTAAACTTAGCAGCAGCATTAATACAATAGTGTGAAAAGGTGTCATCAAGTGTGTCTGTAAAGTGTGATGATTGATCACTTATTAAGTGTTGAACCAGGCACGCACACACACACACACACACACACACGCATTCAGGTGTGGAAATGTTTGACGAGCTGATGCATTCACAGTGACAAATGAACGCGCTCTTCTCACAACACTCATGGTCCATTCGGGAACCTGTTGGTAGAAGTGGCGGGCTGAAGGCCAACATCACTCCTCCCCTAAACGGCATCCATCCAATGCCGTGCTGGGGGTCTAAGGCTACATACATGATCCACGGCACAAGGGCCAGAATAAGACATTCTCCCCCACCTCCCACCCACCCACGCCCCAAAGGAGGGTGGGGGGGGGAAAGTCGATGGTCTGAGATCAATGAGACACTTGTAATGGATGACGATGGATCGCTGGTTTAATATTACACCGGTGGAGGCGGCTAGGCGTCACGATATCTCCAGCGAATAAATGTTAACCCGGGCGATCCGTTCCTTAAAGAACAGTGCCATTGTTTGTCCTCCCTTGAAGGAGGGCCCAGCCCCACGACATTGATCGGGGGACGGGGGACGGGGGGCTTTATTGAATGCTCAAACACTAGCGCGCGGCGATTGATCACTCCCCAATTAAATGTGCACTGGACGCTTCCTTCCGTGCCTGAATTCCAAGCCACCAAGCAGGCGACCTATTCCACGTTATAATAACACAGAAAATACACCTAACATTTAATAATTCCCATGGAAAGCCTTGTTGTGCATTAAGGCAAAGGAAATAAACTGAAATTCAGTTTCTCTGTTGTTTGTTTAAAAGGTCTCCTTCTCACCCTCTCTCACTCTCTCTCTCTCTCTCTCTCTCTCTGCTGTTGTTGGCTTGACCTCTGCTCTCGACCCCGTGACCCTTGACCCTGAGACATCTGACCAGTCACCACTCTGGGGGAGAGGGGGTGGTGGGGCCACAAATTAATAGAAGCGCTGCTCGTTAATTGCATAAGGGGGCCGGCTAAGAGATTCATCACCTCAGTCATGGCCATTGCTTGAGTTTGACCCAAACCCCCCCCTCTTTCCTTCAGTTTCCCAGAGGGCGTTCGGGGGCAGGCCCAGCTGTGCTTTTTTTCCCTGTAACCCCTCCCCGCGCCGGCCGGCCTAATTATTCAGCATCAACCCTTATTAATCAAGTCGATGCCCTCCGCGTTTTAAATGGAAATTGCGGGGATTAATACAAGCATTCATTTTGTGTCCGGGAAATCTTGATGGCTTTAGCCCACTAATCGAATTGGAATAAAGTAGGGCCACGGCAGTGGGAGGGGCCTGATTGAATTAACGGGGAAAAGGCAACAGTACACATTAGAGGCCTGTCCTGCCATGCGGGGTCCTAGAGCCAGCGGCTTGCAGGGTCTATAGGGGCGTGGCCACGTGATCATTTAGTATCATAATTCTGATTATTTAGTTAATTAATTGACCTCAGTATTAATATTAGGAATGTAGTTTACAGGACGATTTGATGTACACACACGTGCGTGTCCTCGCACACACACTTACAAACAATAGCATCTGTGAGTATACATAGTAGTCTGCAAGTACAGTACACACAAGCTCAAGCCCATGCACGCAGGCACGCACGCACGCGCAAACAGACAAACAAGGTATACCATCACCATATTCATACCAACAACAGCACTCATAGACTCCCTCATGAATAAATAAGCCCTGTTGCTGAATTATATAGGTACTCACACTCTCTGTCATTATAGGGTTCTCTCTCTCTCTCTCAGTATACTGGGGTCAACCCAGACAGCTTCGACTCTGACCATGATGCCAATTATCCCGTGGCTTCACTGCAGGATACATATGACACCCAGCCTGCACAATGCAGCCCCGTGCACTCCCACACACATTCACACAGGCAAGTGACACATTATGCACAAACACACGTGCAGGCACGTGGGCATACAGTGCACATACACACACACGCAGTCGCACACACACACACACACACACACACACACACACACACACACACACACACACACACACACACACACACACACACACACACACACACACACACACACACACACACACACACACACACACAGTGCATAAACTCACGGTACTGTGTATAAACAAATAAACATATAAATTACACATGGAGGGGGCGCTTCAGAGCACTGTTAGAAACTCCCTGAACTCGGTTGCATTAAGCGTAAGCTATAAAAGACGTGTCAAATCATGACGAAGGAATAGATTCGCTCATTAACTTAACCCATATAGTGACACTATAGGGGCATTCACGTGACGTCATTATCATTACATTACCCGGAAGTTATGCGGGAATATACTGAGTGGCAAAAGACTACTTTCTGGCCGCAGTACACCGCACGCCGCACGCAGCGTGCAGCACTCTGCACACAGTACACAGTACGCAGTACGCAGTACACAACAGTACAGAACTCGCCTAGCGTTCAACCCGATCCACCCCTTCACCATTCTCCTGTACCCATTCCCGCTCTCCATCATCACACCTCCCTATACGCCTCCCTACGTCACTCTGCTATATACGCAGATTGACAGACAGATTAGATTGGACACAGTTCACTGCAGTGAAAGCAATGGGATCCGGTGTTTGGCGGAGGAGGTGTTTGTGTAAAATGACACGGAGAGCGAGGCCTCTCTCTCTCTCTCCATAAGTGATGTCATTGGCACAATCTCATGGGGCGATTGCTATCAGGCATGGCGAAGGCGTTCCCTTGCCAACGTGTCATTTCCTGTCATTTGTTTGTCAACCGATGACAGCTCCGTGTCTCTCTCCAGTGTATTTCTCTCTTGGTGTGCGTGTGACTGTTGTGTGCGTGTGCGTTTACATTTATATGCGCATGCCTGTGTGTGTGTGTGTGTATGTGAACGCTCACGCGCATACATACGTCTTGTTTGCATGTGTGTTAGCGTGGTGCGGCTATGTGAATGCACAGTCGTATATACTCATCCTCTCCCCCATGCTGCACCTCTCCGTCAGGTATGGTCTCGTTGTGTATTTGATAGGGCGGTGACATCCTTTGACAGCATGTAGATAGATAAGATGTGTTGCATCTAGAATCCATCCAGGGACCATGGGGAACGCCAGACTCCTGCTGGCAGGGCCTGTCTAAGATAGCTTTCTCTCTGCAGAGTGTGAGAGACTCTATAGCAAACAGCGTGATTGTGATCCGCTAGCTGCTGCGCCTCTCCTTAGGTTTGTTTGCATCGACTTCACGGTGACACCGAGTGAAGCCACACGACACTCTCGCCACAGCTGCATGCAATTCCAATTAGGACGCGAGCGGCGGTAGTTTTCTCTTCTCTGCTCCCACGGGGCCGGTGTGTTTTCTCAGTGAGCAATAATTCAATTTTCGACTATACACGCGCTCATTAGTAAATTATGTGTTAGCAAACATGGCAGCTACTGCTGTTTTAAAGCTCTTGGAAATCGCCACACTTCCCCGTCCCGGCGCGCGGGGGGACCTTATAAGAACAAGACAGGAGGAGAGTCATTGGAATCCGTTCAGTAGTTCTGACGTGACCCATTCGGAGCCGTCCTGCCGTGCCAAACATTTGTCTCTTGTCATAACGGTGTGCGTGTGTGCATGTGTGTGTGTGTGTGTGTGTATTAATATACCTGTTAGGGCCAAATGTCCCCACACGTAGGCTATTATAGAATTTGAGAAATGGACATTGTGAGGATTCATACAAGACTATAATGTTTCATAGTTAAAATGAATGTGTGGAGTGGGTTAATTTAGGACAAAGATTTAAGTTTATGTTTTAGAGGTTAGGTTTCGCGGCGCTGCAAAGCATTGTTAGCTTTTAATCCTGATAGTTAGTTTTACCACAGGCTTTATGATTAGGGTTAAAAACTGGCACATATAAACATTTCCGTCCAAAAACGTATATTAATACCAAAGTGTGCGCGTGCGTGGGTTTGTCTGTGTGGTTGTGTGCAGTGGTGGAAAGTAACTAAGTAACTAAGTACTGCACACTGTAACATTTTGAGGTAGGCCTACTTTACTGGAGTATTTACAATTTCCAATACTTTTACTTCTACTCCTACTACATCTCGGATCCACATATTGTACTCCACTACCTTTATTTGAAAACTTTATTTACTAGCTACTTGGTAGATTTAGATTATTATTACAAAATATACATTAACCACTTCATTTCAGCCTTTTGAAAATAGCCGATCCACAAGCTCACAATGCGATGCTTGTAGATCTGCTATTTTCTTTGTATACATTCTGCATAATGAGTAAACTTTCTATTTTTGGTACTTTAAGTAGATTTTGATACCAACACCTTTGTACTTTTACTCAAGTAGTCTATATTTTGAATTCCGAACTGAGTATTTCTACATTGTAGTATTGATACCTTTACTTAAGTAAAAAATTTGAGTACTTTTTCCACTACTGAACCAAAGCGTGGTTGTCTGTGTGTGCACGTGCGTGTGCACGTGCGTGCGTGCGAGTTCACAGTGACCCAACAACACCAGGGTGTTGTACCACACACGCCAGCTAATTGCGACCAAATTACAGTAAGTGACCCTCGGAGATGCCAAACATCTGTCCGGGCCCTCTGCCCCGTTCCCCTCACGTGCACAGACCAGCGCCAGTGCTGCGCGCTGCCTTGGCCGCCGTCCCTCCACTGTGTGTGTGTGTGTGTGTGTGTGTGTGTGTGTGAGAGCCGTTTCAGGGCCTATAGCTACTCAGTGTTCTGGGCCGATAAACTAGTTATCTCATTGGCTCTGTCAAATCAATCATGTCGGAGTTGTTTAGACCCAGAGGGCCCGGGGAGGGCTTGTGTGTTTATGTGAGGCTGAATATCACTGTGCAGAACCACAGAATCCACACTGTGTTCACCTTATTCACACACACACACACACACACACACACACACACACACAAGCGCGCGCGGTATCTTATCAGCTGTGTTTGGCCTTGCTCTAGCTTTGATGCTGGCGAGGCACAAAAATGTTACCATGTGGTCACGATCAAGCACAGCAAATGAGCTGTAGCCGTGTCACTCAACGGTAGTGTTTTAAAGCTACGTCCCGGGACTTATGAATGAATGAATAAAAACGTCATTTGGACCTGTGTGTATACTATACGTTAACCACTGAAGCACTATAATGTCCTTATTTGTGCATACAGTAGAACAAGTATAGCAGACATGATAGCAGGTCGTAGTGTGCAAGCTCGGAGCGGCGTAACGTGTCGTCGTATGCGACACGTGAGCCGTTTTGGAATTTTATTGTTTGTTTGTTTTTGTTATAGGATTTCAAAATGTTTCTGCCTATAATGGCTATAATGACTTGTGGTTCAAGTGATTCATAATAACTAGCCTATCAGATACATGTATGCAGTGGTTGGTTGGTGGTATACCTATAGAAATGTCAACCATGTTGCCGGGAAGGACACCTGGTGTTTGACAATGTCAATAAAGTTATTTGAAGCAGATGGGGCACTGGATTGGACACTAGATGCACCGGCATCTTTATTATAGCTACTTTGTTGCGATTACCTCTCTCCTTCAGTAGACACATACAACTTAAAGATAGTGGCTTAAAGTAGGCTAAGCATGCTTATAAACATGCTTATAAAATACTCTTTCATTCTCTTTCTTTCTTTTTCTTTCTTTCTTTCTTTCTTTCTTTCTTTCTTTCTCGTCTTCTGACATCGTTGTTGACAAAACAAACACATCATATTAGCCTATACAAACACACATTATTTGCGCTCATCTGTCAGAAAGGATAACGAAAAAGAAGCAGCAGCTCAAGAGCTTACGTTTCCTTCCTGTTGAACATATATCAGGAACATATATCAGGGGCCACCACTTCCAAGAACACCAAACCCATATATTATATTGTAATTCTTCTCTCCAGAATATTTTCTCTCGTACAAATGTACAAAATGCTTCTCTTGGCTCTCACAACATAGCTGCAGTCTCAGACCAGGCTCTTTCTCCGGGGACTAGTTAACCCCCCACACGTAATCTGGCATACACCCCCCCCCCCCACCGCCCTTTACTCTTCTCCTTCATCCTCATCCTCCTCCTTCCATGACCGCCATCTCTGTAGCCGCCCCGAAACGTTAGAAAAAAAACACCCGGCGTCACTTGGCCTGATTTATGGTGTCATTAATGTCAGGCTATCAGTGGACATGAGCGCATGAGACAACAGACGAGCCGCCCCAAAAACAAATAGTTTTGATTAAAGTCAAGGACATTCCGTACAGCTTTTCCGTAGAAAGGCATTCATCACGTTTGATGTTGACCCACCCTCCCCTCCTTCTCTATCTCTGCATCCCCCCACCCACCCCACCCCACCCTGACGCCCTGTGTCTGTCTGTCTGTCTGTCTGTCTGTCTGTCTGTCTGTCTGTCTGTCTGTCTGTCTGTCTGTCTGTCTGTCTGCCTGTCTTTCTGTCTGTCTGTCTGTCTGTCTGTCTGTCTGTCTGCCTGTCTGCCTGTCTGTCTGTCTGTCTGTCTGCCTGCCTGTCTGTCTGCCTGCCTGCCTGCCTCTGTAGTGGTAGTAGTGTTGGTGATGGCTGACGGCTTGTTAAACCTCGGTCTCTGAGCTAACATAGATACAGACGGCTTATGTGAACGTGAGCTCATGGTTATACAAAGTTGGACTGGAATCGAGTGGATTAATTGAACACGAAGGAGATTACAGCATACAGGCGAGGGGAGTGGGGTGGGGTGGGGGGGATATGTTATAAGTACAAACACCATTTAGAGGGCTAGAGTTTCACCTGCGCCTTTCACCGCCCGATAGCTTTGACTACTCGACTCGGACCTGTCAAGGTACGTAAGAGAGTTTCTCCGGGACCTTCTCCTCTCCTTCTGTAACAGGACAAGACTCGCCTCCACTCGGCTGCAGTCGAAATGTCTGCGTTGGAGGCAGATTTCGCTGTACCACCGTGGATCCAATGACAAATACAGCACGACAAAAAGTGTTCAGAAACCATTGGCCCCATTTTCGCCAGTGCCTTACCCCTTACCAACTTTGTTTTACTATGTTATATATATATTTTTAGGTTATATACAGGTTTAATGTTTGTTTTAAAAACGCCATTGACAATGAAGGGAAAATGTACGTCATATTGTCCCTCATTACGTCATATTGTCTCTTTATTGTTAATGGCATTTAATGTTTGTGTTGGCACTTGGTTTGTTTTACATCACCATTACATTACCTAATCAACATGAGTTAGACTTTAATATATTAGCGCCCCTCACTTCACACGGGTGTGATTTTTATTGTTCAACTAGCCGATCTACATCGACACGTTGTGAGCTTGTAGATCAGCTATTTGAAGTTTGAACTATATATAAAAATGTTTTTCAAAATAGTAAAACAAAGGCAAATATAGTTGATGGATAAGAGGTATTTGTTTTACTGGCAAAAATGGGGCCAATGATGTCTACAATACATGGTTCCTTATACTTTCACTTGAACTCCATTATACTTTGTCGTATGACGAATAGTGAACATAGTGCACAATGTGTGATGTTAACTTTTGTATCTATTTATTTATTTCAAAAATATTTGGACATTTTAGTCAATAATAGTCCTACATCTAAAAGCTAACAATTGCCTAAATTGTAGCACGTGTGCATATGAAACCTTTATTTTTTTAAATCTTTTTACATTTTGGAAAATGTAGAAACTGTCAGAGGTTATACGAGGTTAAATCAAGTTACGCGTCCGGCATATCAGAAATACCATGGCCCTCTGAAACACTCTTAATAATATCACCACTCTCTGGGAGTCACAACAATAAGGAGATAACCCAAATTGAAGTGCAGACTTTGTTTACAGATTCTCTAATCCAAACATCTGTTATAGTGACAGGGAGAGGGAGGGGGAAGGGGGGGGGGGGGGGGTGAAGAGGATTCCAGAAAGTATGGGAAAAACGGGGCACTTCAACGCCGTTACAAACTTTCATCTCCTGCCGAACTGGGGGGAAAAAACGCTTCCCGTTTGTGTAAACACATCCCAGAAGAGTCTGCGCAGCATCTCCACCGACAGTGGTGGAGAAAAAAGAATGTTGTACTTAAGTAAAAGTATTACAATACTGCAATGTAGAACTATGTACATTACAAGCGAAAGTCCTTAATTCAAAATTCAAAAAGTATTGGCATCAAAATGTATCCTTAAAGCACCAAAAGTAGACAGTACTCATTATATGCAGTGTCCCATTTGAAGTTTTCAAATATATTTTGAAAATATAGATATATATTTTTCAAAATATAATCGATCTACAAGCTTCAATCTACTATTGGCCGAAATATATAATATGTAGGGCTGTTTAAATGTATGTTTTGTAATAATAATCAAAGTAACTGGCAACTAAAGTTTTCAAATAAATGTTCTGGACAAAAAGAGAAGTAAAAGTATTGTAAATTGGAAATACTTATCGTACAATTTTATTTTAAATTTGTACTTAAATACAGTACTTAAGTAAATGCACTTAAGTTACTTTCCACTGCTGTCCACCGATCCCTGGGACCCCGCCTACATATAACAAGTAGCGCTGCCTCGCTAACTCGACAGGGTCAAGGTTCAAGAGGAAAAATCCAATGAAATCATGCGAATTTGAAAAGCATACACAAACAAATTTCACTAAAAGGGGAGCGCCTCTGCGGAAAAACAAAGCTTTATGGGGGTTACTATGGTTAGTAGTTGCTTAGGCTGGCGTGTAACTCGCAGGCAAAACAGACACGACGCCGCAGGTTTCGAGCCCGTTGTTATCTCTGCGTTTTCCCCCTTATCTAATAATATAGAGATTAAAGCCCTATTATTCTAATGCCTGTGTGTGTTATTGTAGGCCCGGCTGTTTTTTAAGTGTCATTTTGTCATGGCTCACGAGGGGGAGTGTGATTTTAATCAGGGCAGCTTTAGGTGTTTTCCTGCCATTTCCTGCTCTCCAGATGTTTCGGGGCCCCCGTCGAAGGAAGACGGGGCCTTCTCTCTCTCTCTCTCTCTCTCTCTCTCTCTCTCTCTCTCTCCTCTGACAGAGACGTAAGTGGAGGGTTATTGTGCTCCTCTCAAGGTCTCTCTTAAACGTCTCTCCCACTCAAATATTTGGACAGTCACAAGAGGGGAGAAATGTATCAGGTGCAGAAAAAGAAGGATGCTGGATGAAGGTGGGCGGATAGATTTTCAAAGACATTTTCTTTTCTTTTTTTCGGGGAGGGGGGTGCACGGCAGGCACATTCAAGGGCACACACATGAACAGGAACGTACTGCCGTATTCCTGCACGCACGCATTGCATGTGTGCGTGTGCATATACGGTCAGTGTGCAATGATACTGATACGCACTATACATGCACATCACCACACACACACACACACACACCCCTGACGAGCGCGCAGGGCCTCAGAGTGGTGTCACCCTGTATATCGTCCCTATATGAGCAATCCAAGGCTTCCGTTAATAGAGCATGGAGGTCATGATGAGAAATATTCTCTCTCTCTCTCTCTCTGGAAGAGCTCCACCAGCATGCACACTAATGATGTCATGATGCTATTGGTTTACATCAGACACCACCGTGGAATCTTTATGTACTGTGTATGTCTTTGTGCAAGTCTTTGTGTGTGTGTGTGTGTGTGTGTGTGTGTGTGTGTGTGTGTGTGTGTGTGTGTGTGTTTCAGATCTGCCCTGGTTTTAACCAGTCCCACATGTGACACTCACGCAGGGTCGGATCCTTTCACCCCTTGTGTGTGTGTGTGTGTGTGTGTGTGTGTGTGTGTGTGTGTGTGTGTGTGTGTGTGTGTGTGTGTGTGTGTGTGTGTGTGTGTGTCGGATCCTTTCACCCCTCGCCGGCACCCAAACACCCCTGGTTCTCATTGACTCTGGTTACATGCTGGCAGGGTGGAAAAAGTACTCAAAGTTTCAAAAGTTTCAAAGTATCAATACTGCAACATAGAAATACTGTGTTACACTGTATAAAAGTCTGGAATTCGAGTATTTACTTGAGTAAAAGCACAAAAGCAGAGGCTTCAAAATGTACTTAAAGTACCAAAAGTAAAAGTACTATAGCTAATTTTGCAGAATGTCCCATTTAAAGTTTTCAAATGTATAATAATCTTTTTAAAATAGCAAGAGCTATTTTCAAATGGCCGGAATGTATATAGGGCAATAGGTATAATGTATGTTTTCAAAATATACAAAGTAACTAGTAAACAAAAGTTTTCAAATGAATGTAGTGGACTAAAAGTAGAATATTTGTAAAAGTATTGGACATTGGAATTACTCAAGTGAAGTACAAATACACCGCATGCTGGCGGGGGGAATGAGAGGGGAGAGAGGGAGATGGAGAGATGGATAGAAAAAGAAAATAAACATAAAACAGAGGATCATGTACAAGAATTCAAGCCATGTGGTTTGTGTTGCCAGTAAACAACTCAACGTTCTCGGTCGGGGGAAACAAAAAGAAAAGGAGACATCCCACAGCCTGTAACCCTGCGAGTGATGTCTGCCAGTCTTTTGTTGCTAGTACCTCTGTGAGCGAACTGGAGGCTGGAGAGTTTAGGGGGATCTAAGCTGTCTCCGAGAGAAAATAATGAGTCCCCGAGGTCCGTCACGGGTCCAAGGATGTCGGGCGCTAAAAATACTGTAAAACCTTGATCTGATGGAGCAACACACAACAACAAGAAAATGTTGGTCTGAGGGATATTACAATGAAACCCCCCAAAATGTTGCCATTATATTGTGGTTTTGGAACTGATCCACGTCCATTAGATTTTGGCCAGTCGCGTTTGGCTGGTTCGTTGAGTGAGAGCATTTTGGCCACAATTCAGTCAGAGCGGGCATATAGCGGCAGCGCCTGCCGCCCGCCACCTAGGCAGCGGCATAAATCTTGAGATCAGGCCGTATTGATAGGGCCTTGGCCACCGATTTGGTAACACGTGTGCATATCCATTTCCCTGACAGAGACTGATTGCACATGACTGCCGAGGTAATAGAATTGTCTTTAAAGGGCCGGACATCATTTATTACAACCAGAAGGTAGGCTCTACCTGTGGTGTTTCCCATTAGGACCAAATATCCCTCCTCCCTCTCTCCCCCATCCCAACGCACGCCTCTCCTCCTCCTCCTCCTCCTCCTCCTCCTCCTCCTCCTCTCCTGCACCCCTCCGTGATTAAGCAGATGAGGACGGGACCGCCGCGGGCCATAAGAGCGGGGCTGTGACTCGTAAAGGGCAGGTTCTGTTGACGCCGCGCCCGCAAAATATTGCTGAAACGCAGAACCCGATCTCACGTCGGGAGCCGAGGAGTGCACATCACACTGCAAAGAGTCGGTGTGTGATAATAACGTCCCCCCGGCTGGATCGTAACCCTCAGTAACCATGTTTCTGTGTGTTGTTTTAAGCGCTGTCCCGAAGGGGAGGGCGCCAGAGGCTGCTCTAAGACAACTCTCTGATTGTTTAATGATGATCATCATCACACCTGTGCCCACTATACTTCAAGTAACGGCCTCTTTTTCTTGTTCTCTATTTCATTTCTCTTTTGTCAAATGATAAAAGGAACACACCATCGACAACGAGAAGACTAGCAAATAAAAAAAAGCATTACCCTTAAAGGACGACATCACCTATATCTTCATATAATTGGTCCTCACTAATGCTCATGATAAAATGGTACCATTTTGTTCTACTCAGTCTGTGTCTCATTGGAGGGTTGTGGACACCACAGGAACCTACCAGTGACATTTCAATGTTTTTTTAGTAACGCAAGAACAATGTCTTCCATTATAGCATGCTAACTTTCCAGCAATAACTGGAAATGTACTCTAAATGTACCGTAGTTAAGTTACCATAAACAGCCAATAAGGGACCACCACACACACACAGCCGGTCACCAAACGTACCTTAGTTACGTCATCAGCCAATCCCTGATTGACCGACGGACAACACCGACATACGCAGCCGATTACAGTACTTGCGCGCTCTGCTTGCACAAGTAAAACGCCTGTTTGTATTAGCTTTGATTCCCCATTCACTAGTAGGCGGGTTTCTGAGCTGTCCACAGCCCTCCTCTCTGAGACACAGAACGAGTAGACAAAGAAATGTATATATCATAATGAGCATCAGTGAGGACAAATTATATGAATATGTGTTGAAAATGGTCAAAGTCGTCTTGGCCCTAATAGCGCCATTAAACACGCAATTTGAAGGAAAAGCTTGCGCGTTATTTCATCGACTGATATTTGGAAGATCATCTCGGTTTTTCATATAGCATAGAGAGACACTGTGCCAGTTATCCAGCACACATCACATTGTACATCCTCCTCTCCTCTCCTCTCCTCTCCTCTCCTCTCCTCTCCTCTCCTCCTTTCTTTTTTCATCTTTTCAAAGTTTCCTCCTCAGAGTAAAGCAGCAGCCAGCAGCAGTATAAGTTTGGGGGGATCTACCCCTGGGGAACTTATTATGAGGAGAGAACCAACACACTCCCAGCATGCTGTCTGTCTGTCTGTACCTGTTGGTCTGCTCTGTCTGTGATGCATCTGGCAAGAGGCAGCTGTCAGTAGAGGGAGGGGGGGGGGGGAACACCCCCACCAAGACATGCAGGCTACAAACATAGCAACATACTGTATAGGGGAAGAAAAATAAAAACCTATACATTGACTTCTACTGCTTAACCCATCTTGGACTGAGTTTGATTAAAAAAAGGGCTTCTAAATCCTAACATCTTTCTGAAAAACCCATGTTTCTATGTCAGTGGTGCTCAATCTTTTTCATGTCAAGTACCCCCAGAATTATCTCTATTGGGCCACGGACCCCCATCTCAAAATATGTAGTTCCAGGGACCCCCCAGAAGCAAATATTTTAGTTAAAAATGTTCGCTCTGAAATATATATTCAATGATTTGCGCCACATTTTAACAATTTTTCAAAAATAGCAGACCTACAAGCTCGTAGCGCGCCACTCGGTGGCACGCTATGAGCTTGTTAAACTTGATTTCTCCACAATTGTTACGCTGAGGCATTTTTCCAAATGAGGCGTTTACTGTACTTTACAGCAACTTAGAAGTGAAAAGTGCTGTACGCTACTGTACTGTACTGTACTGTACAGTACTGTACTGTACTGTACTGTACTGGATGATGACAATGACAGCTCTGGCAGACTTTTTTCTCCTGGGGATTTCACCAGCCAACACCTGCTGCTTCCCGTCTACCTCGCCCCATCACCACCCATGGGACTGCGTTGATGTACACTAGAAAGTGAAATAGCATGCAAGTAATAAAAATGGGATATTTACCTCAATTGTCTTTTCTTTGCGTGGCCCATTATATGCCACGATGGTTATTTTAGATAGTCAAGTCAGAACAGTGCAGCATTGGATTAACAGGAAAGGCTTTTTATGGTAATTTAATGTGAGCAATTAATGTCAATTTTGCCCCTTACAACCAAAAAGGAACCACTTTTTGAGTTTTTACCTTTCAATATTGGAACCATTTTTGTGTTGTTGTTGCCATGTAGAGTATAGCAATTTTCACTTTCTTTTTTTTTCTCCAGAAAAGTAAACTTTAGAAGCCATTTTTAGAATCAGTTCTAATTGTGTAAAGCATGACTATGTTTCCATAATGCCACACAATAAAGAGAAGACAATAAAGTGAGGTTTATATCGCCACCCCACACACACACTAACCTAACCTGCATTAGGAATGCTAATCCAGGTATACATTTCTTCTATTATTAATAATGACATAACAGAGGATATGCTCACATTATTACAGGCCTGGAATTCTGTCCCGCTCTTTAAATCAACATCTTATACAGACTATTAGCCAAAGCTTTCGGGGGACATAATGGTGCATTTTTCACCCGCGCACTAGTACTCCATGTGGGGGGCGTGGCTCATTACACACATCAAGTCACGGAAAAGATACAATGTGACGGAAAGATAGTGGTGGGTGGACGGACAGACAGACAGACAGACAATTTAGTTATAGTCCTATTTTAGTAATCTGAAATAGTTTGGTCTCAGTCTATAGTCGAGTTGAATTGAATTTATGTCAGCATGCATGCAAGAAGAGCACTTGGCTCCGCCAGTATGATTTGACCCAACGGCGAGTTGACTAAGGGAGGGCGATGATTTTACTGATTTACAATTGACGTAACTCAAACAGTGCTGAGTTGGCTGAAGTGGACATCGCAACGTTCGGCAGTGCCTCTGCAGGCGTTAATGCGCGTGCGGGCCTGTGCGTGCGTGCCTGTGTGTGAGAGTGCGTGCTTGTACCTGAACCCTTCTTCAGGCAGCCCTTTCTCTCCTTAATGAGCCATTGTCTTTGAGACGGCTTGTTGGACAGGGGGGGGGGGTCAAACAAGGTCAGACTGGATCAAGGTCATTCGACTCATCAGGGTGTGTGAGGAAGTCTGGAGGCTCTGTCACTCGCTGTCATAACAACCGGGCAGGGAGTGGGACACAGCGTGTGTGTGTGTGCGCGCGCGTACACGCATGCTGGCCGATATGAGCTACACTTCTAGTCAACTACCCTCAGGAGTTCACCAACTTCATGCGTATTCAGGTTTATTCAAAAGTGTGTTATATGTGTGCGCTTGTGTGTGTGTGTGTGTGTGTGTGTGTGTGCATGTGTGCGTGTGTGTGAGAGAGAGAGAGAGAGAGAGAGAGAGAGAGAGAGAGAGAGAGAGGTGATTTGGAGCGAGACAGCGTGCATACATATGTATGTGCCGTGGTGAGTGTGCATTGGTGTTGTTGTAACTCCTCTTCTCTTAGTATCTTAGCATAATACTTCTGCCTCTCTGTCTGTGAGTGCCAATACACACACACACACACACACACACACACACACACACACACACACCCTCTCTCCTCTCGCTCCACCTTGACAGCTGCGTTTTAATTCCCTAATCCAGTGGCACGCGAGGTGATAAAAAAAGAACACAGGGAAGAAAGCGACAGCCTAATCGCTCACTAATGGTTATGACAAATACCTGTCCCTGTCATCCCAAAGAGACAAAACACGCCTGAACACGTACAGTACGCATATACAGTACAGACGCACGCACACACACTCGTCGTTGTGCAGGTGCATGCACATAGCACTCAACCTCCCACACACACCACCCTAATTACCCGGGTCGTCGGCTCAGCACAACACACACACACACACACACACACACACACACACACACACACAGTGTCTCACACACACACACACACACACACACACACAAAGTATTCACTGCCTGTTTCTCCTTGTCTCCATTGACACTGAGGGCTGCCGCTGCTGGCCCGAAAATACACCAACTTTGCCGCGTCCATGTCCAGTGTCATTTGGCTCTGCGGCATGCGGCGGCAGGGCCACACAAATCACTATTCTTGGAGTGTCATTCAGCAAGGGTAGAGAGGGGGGAGAGAGAGAGGGAGAGAGGTAGAGCGGGGTGTATTTAGAGAGGTGGGCTGTGTTCTTGTGTGGTATTCGGTCAGACCATGCAGTCAGTCTAGTATAATTGTGATTTATACCCCAGCCTTCGAGAGTCCTTGGCGACACCGCCCCGACGACGAGTGACATATATTCCAGAAGGCGTGTATGGAGTGACCTGAGTCACCTGACCTGTCCACGCCACGCTGACAGACAGCGCCATGTGGTGGAAAAACTACTCTATCACTTTTTAGTATCAATACTGCAAATGTATAGATAAGTTCTCTGTTACAAGTAAAAGTCCGGAAATTCAAAATGCACTTAAAAGTATACCGTAGAATTACTAATTACTAATTATGCAAAATGTCCCATTTCATGTTTTCAAATGTCTATCGGTCGGCTATTTTCAAATGGCCAACATGTACTGTATAATAGTTGCTGAAGTGGTTTCCATGTTTTGTAATAATAATAATCAAAATCTACATGTATACAAAGTAACTAGTAGGCCTTACTAAAGTTTTCAAATAAATGTAGTGGAGTAGAAGTATATTTGGATCCGAGATGTAGTGAAGTGGAAGTAAAAGTATTGAAAAGTATAAATACCTCAAAAGTAATTTATGTAAATGTACTTAGTTACTTTACACCACTGCACACACACACACACACACACACACACACACACACACACACACACACACACACACACACACACACACACACAATCCATACTGTATGCAACACTTTGACGCAGACACAC
Organism: Protomyctophum bolini; assembly: GCF_963924005.1. Classification (NCBI taxonomy): domain Eukaryota; kingdom Metazoa; phylum Chordata; class Actinopteri; order Myctophiformes; family Myctophidae; genus Protomyctophum; species Protomyctophum bolini. Next base: position 37,866,033 of record NC_137867.1, on the reverse strand, counting down.
ACTGAAAAATACACTGCTACCAACATACAAAGGGAGATGTTGAATGTCCATCAGAGAGAAAAAAGAAAAAGAAAGAGGACAAAAAAGAGAAAAGGGTGGAATCTAATTTAAAACGTGAAGAAGTTCATGAAAAGAAAGTAGGACATAACCCTGTTCTTTGATACAGGTGCTGTTGGAACTTTCTTTCTTTCTTTCTTTCTTTCATGATTTGTTTTTCTTTCTTTCTTTCTTTCTTGCTTTCACTTTTTGATGATTTTTGTTTGTCCTTGCTGAGAAGGAATGCTGGGGAATGGAATGATGGGATATTCTCGGAGGGGGGACCATTTTAGCTCGTACGAGGCCAGAGGTGTCCTGGTAGAGCACTGATGTCACACAGCAGGGCTAATGACCAGCTGGTTGACAGCATGCGGGGCAGACCTCAACAGAACAGTGGCGGGCGGTTGTGTTGGAATGCTTTTCCAATGTTTGGGAAGTGCATGACGACTTGTGCGTGCGTGCGTGTGCGTGCGTGCGTGTGTGTGCGTGTGTGTGTCTAGTGCAGGTTATTGTAGGAATTGAGGGCGGGGTCAGATGGTCTGGAGGCGTTTCGAGGCGAGGGGTGGACAGTTACAACGGCAAGGTTTGACCCGGGAACCATTACCCTGCTGTCCTCCATCTTATACACGGTAGACACTAGGTATTTTTTACCTCAGGGCTGGGTTCACCCCATCCTCGCTCCCAAAGCCCCGTCCTGAAACATTACCATTACCCTAACCAACTGCCTCGCCCTAACCCCTAATCCCCACAGGCACTGTACACACGATTCTAAAACTTTCAGGAGGCCTATACTGTATCGAGTACGGACTGACCGGGGAAAAACAGTCCATATGCATTCGTTCATATTTTCATAGTCTAGTCACGGTTTGGCTTAAGGCTACAGCATGCACCAACCGAACAGGAACTTATTTTGTTCAGCTTCGGCAGCATGTCATTAAGAACAACATTGTGTTAGCATGAACCTCGGCAGTGCCAGTTTGGTAGCTCACGCACGTTCAAGACTTTCTAACTAGCCAAGTCGTATACTCATGGGCTGGCGCTCATGATTTATAATGTTTTATTTCTGCAATCTGAAGACAACATACTGTGCCACGTGGTTTTGCAGAAAGGTTTGTTAAGGATGATAGGAGCGACGGCAAAACACAACAATTAATTAATGGTGAGAGATAACACACTTTGTCCACTGTGTCTTGTACCCAGAAACTGTAGAACCTCCAAGACAAAATGTCAAAGCAAGTCAGAGGTTGATGCAAACAAATGAAACGAAGATCCGTGTTAAAAAGCACTTGTAAATTCCAGCAGTGCATACAGTGGCCATGCAGTGTCTAACATTCAGAACCCAGAGTGGAGTGCTCTCAATCTCTTTCGTTAGTTCGGAAAGCACAAAAAAATATTTAAGACATTTTAAAGCAGACTTCTCCAGTTTTGACACCACAATGGATCAACTGTGTTCTCACATTACATTTCAATTTGTTCTTACTGTCCTATTTGTGAGCAATTGCAAGTTGAAATCACCTGAAGGGCAATATATTATTTGATGACACATAAACAAAATAGCTTTTCTAATTTATAAAAAACAGTTTCATGCTGAAGTCAGGATGTGAATGTACGTACAGTATAGTGTATAAATGGTCAGAAGGCTTCACGTGGACAACTGGACATGACCTCAACCGATGTATATCGAGGTCTGCTATTGCGTCATATTAGTTTTGCACGCACCCCAGTCCATAGTATGCTACATCTGGAATATGAACTGACCTTCACCCAAGTTCCAGACACAATAAGGTTCTCAAGCGACTAAATAATCACTTCTGTTAAATCCTATTCATGGACATAAGTATACTGAACGGATCTGGAACAGAACCTAAGGCTGACAAATTCAGACAAAATTAATCAACATACAAGCTCACAGCGTGTCGATGTAGATCGGCTATTTGAACAATTTGAGAATGTTTTACAAAATAGGCCCCCTTATGTCATGGTTAGATATCCGGTACCATATAGATATTTTATTGATGAATCCTTCTTCCCCCTTGCCCCCCTTCTTCTTCTTCCCTCTTCTCATTTCACACACTTTTTTTTTAACAATACAATTGATTGTGATTCTTCTGACAGGAAAGTAGATGAGTAACAAACATGCACTAGAGACTACATGCACGGAAGTCACACAGCAAAAAGTGTTGGAATGCACCAGGGGTCATACTGTATGTGTCTGCTGGGGTCACACTGACCAAAGAACTATTTTGGAGTACAGATTGACCAGTTCATGCCTTAAAAAAAATCGTATTGATACAGTAAAGTATATCAATTTTTCCAGATAAAGTGTACTATAGATCAAACAAGATAACGTAATACAGCATGGCTACTGTATTTATATAATTCACACACCGGAGCCGCTCTCACATCTCGGTGCTCGCGTGACAAAACACGACGTGCCCAAATCAAATGAGGGGGATTATGCATTTCTCTCTCTCTTTTTTCTGTATCTACCTGCCGCTGCACATAAGAATGACAGAGTTGTAGCTGACAGGCCTAAAGAGACATGACACCTGTGAGGAGGGTAAAGAAAGACTGATAGATCTCCTCCTCTGCCTCCAGAAGCAACGCTCTGCTCCAGTCAAACACACACACACACACACACACATGCACTACAACGCTCTGCTCCAGTCAAACACACACACACACACACACACACACACACACACACACACACACACACACACACACACACACTACAACGCTCTGCTCCAGTCAAACACACACACACACACACACACACACACACAAACACACACACACACACATGCACTACAACGCTCTGCTCCAGTCAAACACACACATTATCATATTATGGTAAGAAAACGGCTTGGGCTTGGAATTCGCCTTTAAGGCCTATATATATATATATATATATATATATATATATATATATAGGCCTTATATACCATATAACGAACTGTGAAAATACCCTTAATACTCTAAAAGCTCACATTGGTGGAGATCTGCTATTATCAGAAAGAAATTGAATAATCTTAAAATGTTTGAAAGCTTTTTTACAAATGTTTTGCAAATGTTCACCCACATCATGACATGCCGTGGTTAAGAAAAGAACAGACGTGAAAAGGTATTCAGGGTCAAGGTTTTTAACGTTTCCCAAGCTTATTGTCTTCCAGGCCTGGCCTTCGTCAGGCCAGGGCGTTCATATGGCTCGCTGTAGGGGAAGATACTATTTGGCAAACTAGAGATGAGGGTGCACATGACACACACACACACACACAGTCCATGGTCGGCGTACTGTAGATGTCTGAACGCGAAAGCCGGAGATATCCCAAAAAATATCTATCAACTTTAGGGAGAATAGCGCCCTTGTCCCGACCCCTGGCGAGATGCTGGAGAGATGGTTTCCTGCAAAAAGTTTATCCGAGGGTATCCAAGATTAACGAGAGTGTTTTCATTGGCCTCTCTCTCTCTCTCTCTCTCTCTCTCTCTCTCTCTCTCTCTCTCTCTCTCTCGTCTCAAAGCACTCAGAGGTGATAAGATCAGAATATTTATCGTCTCTCGTCTTCAGGTCATTTGCTATGTTAATTTTATGAGCTTGATGTTGTCTTTGTCTCGAGGTCATGTGTTATTTTCTCCTGGACCCCGGGGTGGGGAGGGGGGGAGGGGGGTGTATACTTTAGCGTACAGTGTCTTTAAATGAGTCACCCGTGTATAATTATTCATGCCATTCCATGCGCACGGGGAGGGCTGGGTGGAACGGCTAATTCAGCTCGCTCTCTGTGTGTGGAAATGTATTTATCTATTTTATTTGGCTCATCAGATCGGCTTTGTTGTTGTTTATACACCTTGGCTTGTTTGTGTGGAATAATGCATCGTTAGGAGGAGACAAAGCTTATTTACTCCTAAGGCCAGAAACAAATTATAAGAAAAAAAAAGAGTAGCCCAGTCGGGACGACTCTTTCTTCTTATTTTGTTCGGTATTCCGACCAAATCATTACATTTTGGACACAACAGTCACGACATATTCCGGCGCAATGAAGTCACGCAAGCGCATGGGAATTTAAAAGACAAGAATCACAGTTGAAATTAAATTAAAATCTCTGTAAACACTACAGTAAAAGTGTATACGACGGAAGGGAAACGGCATGTAATTATAGGTTTATTATTTTTATTTATTTTTATCCCACAATTTTTGCAACCCAGTTTTTTCACCCAGTGCCAATTATCTAATGTAATCCTGGGCGCTACACTTCCTCTGCCAACCTGGGGGGGCAGCGGACTAACCTCATGCCTCCTTCTAGGCATGAGGAGTCCAAGCTGCTTCTTTTCACCTGACAGGGGGTAATTTCCCTGGCCGGACGTAGCGCGTGGAAGGAACACGTTATTCCGACCAGTTCCTTTCCCCTCCATCAGGCGTCCCCAGCGGGAATCGAACCCAGGACCTTCTAGCTGTGAGGCGACAGCACTACCGACTGTGCCACCGTGCTCCCGATTTATTTATCTTAAAACAGCCAATCTGCTGAGTTTAAGTCGGATATTCTCACAGATTGTCGCGTGACAAAGTATGCAAGGCTCATTGAGAGATTGAATTGAGACCAGTAATTGAGGCCCAGATACAAGTAAATAAAACAAAAAAGGGCTTGGCAGAGCTGCGCGGGTCATAAATCATAACAGCGGAAGGTGAGGACATCGGCCGCGCGTTCCAGCCAAACATCTACACCAGAATATGACCTCATCGCATCAGCTTCACATGGAAAAAAACACAACACCCATAAAGAAAAAGGAAAGGAGAGAAGCGTTTAACACTAGCATGTCTGAGAAAAATTCACTCCTACTCAGTCTGGCTATTTCGGCCAAATCGACCGACGTCCCCCTTTCTCCCCCACTCTACTTGATCATGGTGGCTCCCTGAAAATGGCTCATCTGCCAGCTCACAAAGCGCTGTCATGCAATGACTTTATTTCTCCCGAAACGGAAACAATATATTGCGACCTCTTTCCTTTCTTAGTCAAAGGCTGTTTTCAATTAAATTACTTGTGTATAATATGAATAAATGCTATACATACTACAGTACATTGTGCATTGTGTTCGATAACACACACGTAGCCTATAATGTTTCCCCCTCTATATAGAAATGACAATATATAACTCTAATGTCGTATTTCGTCTGACTCCGAGCAATGTGCCTGGCTCTGGCTGTTATACAATAACGTGCGCTCACACCGTCACTATAATTATAGTTTGGGAAATGAAGTTAGAATGTGACATGCCTGGTTTCTATTTAGTGTGCAAGGCTTACAGTACATCCGGTCTAAAGCCCACCCACTGTATGCGCTGATTTCCAGACACAATACATACACGATCCGTATCCTCCCCTCACCGGATGTTGAATTAACAGTGCTAACGGCCGTATTTGAACGACGTATATCCAATCTTTTACACTATAAACCGATTTCCCGACATTTCCTTTTCACTTGATAGCGTTTCGTAGAGAGGGCCTACACAACCGAATTTCTAGATAAGACGGTATACGGGCATGACGACGTGGTCCGCTGGCGTGAAGAACTATTACGTTGATAAAAACAGTGCGCGATGAAGCGGTGAATCCCTGGCGTTATTCATGTGAGATTACATAAAGCTTTCAAACGGGTTTTTAAATCACACTTTCCTCCAATTCCTCCGTCCCTCTCTCTCTGCTTCTCCCTCTCTCTCTCTGCTTCTCCCTCTCCTCTCTCTCTCTCTCCTCCCCCCCTCCATCCCCCCCTCTCTCCATCCGCAAGCACTCACCATTAAGCGCCTGTATCAACCTCAGTGGCCAATTGTCATAGAGAGGTTCTAAGTGCCGGGTCGGTCCGATCGATAACGATAATGTCCAAAATGGGGTATGAAAGCGAATGAAGATAGGGGGAGGGGGGGGGGGGGGGTTATGAGAGAGAGAGAGGGAGAGAGGGAGGTGGAAAAGACGGAGGGCATAAATCTGAGCGTGGACGACGGGGGTGAATAGGGGAGAGCAGCTGTGCTGTGGTGTGGTGTGTTGCGGGGGGGGGGGGGGGGGGGCCTCGCTGGCGGGGCTGTCCCCTCACCTCTTTGGAGGCATCATCGTCGGTACTAATCAGGGCCTCCTCCGCTAAAGAATAGCGTGATTTACACTGCCATGCCCCTCTGTGTGTGTGTGTGTGTGTGTGTGTGTGTAACACAGAGAGAGAGAGAGAGAGACAGAGAGAGAGAGACAGAGAGAGGGAGAGACAGAGACAGAGAGAGAGACAGAGAGACAGAGTGAAAACTGGTAAAATGAAAGAGAGAGGGACACACAGAGAGAGAGAGAGAGAGAGAGACGTTCAAAAAGCAATAATGCAACAATAACAATAACGCTGCGCGCAGAGAGGCCGCATTCCTTCAAGGTCAACCTCAGGTGAACCGAAAGGTCGATAAAGGTCATGGTGGATGAGGGTCATATAGACCTCAATGAAAGTCAATACACCTCCCTGCCCCCCCCCCCCCCCCCCCCCCACTCACTCTCTCTCTCTGTCTCTCTCTGTCTCTTCTCTCTCTCTCACACATCAATCCAACAGGCATGCAGTCAGTGTAGCAATAAAGGAGGAGGAGAGAGGGAGAGAGGGAGAGGGGGATTTATCCAGGGAGAGAAACCCAGAGAAGCGAGGGGGGGAGGAGGGAGGGAGCAGAAGGAAAATGTTCAGGCAGATTGTGAAACAGTTCTCCTTTCAACTACTAACTGCTTTTCATGTAAATGTCTTCTACTGACACAGACTACATACTCTCTCTATACTCCCACTCTCACCCACACTCATTCTCCTCCTCTCCTTATTCCTCTTGCTCTCCTCCCTCTCTCTCTCTCTCTCTCTCTCTCTCTCTCTCTCTCTCTTCTCCTCCCCTCACTCCTCTCTTTCCTCCTCCCCTCTCTCTCTCTCTCTCTCTCCTTTACTCCAGTGTGCTCTCTCTGTCAGCAGAGAAGTATAAAAGCGGGAGGGAAGGTGCAGGGAGGAAGAGTGTACATGTGCGTGTGTGTTTTGTGTATGTGCATAATGTGTGTGTGTGTGTGTGTGTGTGTGTGTGGTGGGGTGAGGAGGAGAGAGAGAGAGAGAGAGAGGAGGGGGGAGAAACAGGGTAGAAATCAAACGTCCTCTCCGGGGTTGGCTAAAGGTCAGCTGTGACAGGCTCGGAGGTTAAAGTGCCGAGTTAAAATACTGTTCATTATCCCGCTGCATGCACAGCCTCCTCTTCCCCAAATTCCCCTCTTTTGTGTCACAGTCAGCGCCCGGCATCAATATTCCTGCTGGCCCAGGATTTATTAGACATTGTTGAGGCAGCCAGAAAGGAGAGGGACCTTTTTCTGTACAATGTAGCAGTGATCCTATGGCAAGGACAATACACCGCTGCCAGCGCAATTACAGGCCCCCGCCTTGAGTTATACTGACACTGTGTGTGTGTACTTGCGCGTGCGTGCATGTGTGCGTGTGTGTGTGTGTGTGTGCGTGTGGGTTCCAAACCAGCGTTGATTTTGACAGCAAATTCCGATTTAGTCCTAGTCTTTTGAATGAAATTCTGTTACTTTTTAGTCGACACAACGCTTTTAGTTCTACTGGATCTCTTCTCCACTAGTCACTCCCTAACAGTTTGGACTATAGACGGAATTGTCAATTAGTATAGTCTTAGTTTTAGTCATCATAGCTTCGTTTTACTTTAGCATTTTTAGGACCCCCATGAAGTATGATATGCAATACACCCCCCTCCCCTCCCACACCCCCCACTTAATACATTTGTTTTTCATTTGGGACCCCTGCAGTCTATACTGTAAAACCATCAGCGATCATTTAACTCAAGTTGTACAAAGGAAACCAAAATAGACCTTTATGGGTTCCTTTTTCTTCTATTTGTACATTCTCAGAGTTACGGACCAATAAGAATCCATTTGGGTCCTATAAGGTATCAATTATTTTATAGCTATTTTATAACCCCCCCCCCCCCTCCCTGGATCGAGCAGCCCCTCAAGGAGATCCGAGTAGAGTCCCCGGACTTTGACGCACGCGCACGCACGCACGCACGCACAGTGTGTGTGTTGACAAATGCAGTGCATTAAATGCTACACCTCGTTTTACATCCGGCTGAAGTTTCCGGGCGCACGCGTGAAACATAATCTACATAAAAACAACACGCATTCGAAATATTTCTTATTCCGGTGAAAGAAAGACATTTAATTAGTACACAAGAGAACAAAAGCAAAGGGGGAGAATTGAGGGGGGGGGGGGGGGGACTGGTTCCATAACATGAATTAGTATGAATCACATCATTCATTACTCAGCAGAGACCAATGAGATGTGACACACGGCGATAGCAGAACCCCTCCTGAACCGGACAAATTAAAAAACACTAGTAATTAGCACTATGCAAAACATGTTGCAAGTTTTATTACCTGATTTATGCGGCATCCGGTTTATAAGGGCACGGCGGCGCGGCAATTCGTCTTCCGACCCGGCTGCGCTTTTTAAGATTCAGAATGGGCTCCAAATGATTTATTAAACGAATAAACAACAAATAAATCACCTCGCACCTAATTTCCCTAATGATATTAGAAATGACTAACTGTACAAATTGCGCTGGAATATAAGCCACTATTAACCTGGAGCACCTTTTCATTTGGAGGGGGGTTCAAAACGTCCATCCATTTTCATTTGTTGCCAAAACAAAACAGAAGAAACACAAGGCGGCCATAGAGAGGGAAATACACCACTGCCAACAACAACAACAACGACGATGATGGCGACGCATGATTAAAGATTTGACTCCTGACACGGAATTCCACAAATAAAACACTCAGCTCCCTCTTTGCGTAATAAAAGAGGGTCACGGACCTCCGTGTTAGTGGCGATACGTCAAAGCAGGCCCCACGGTCCAGTCACCTCCATCCTAAAGTGAAGTTCGGCTGAAAAACAACCCCCGCCCCCTCCCCCTCCCCCACGCACTCACCATCAACCCCCATGAACTCCAAACTTTCCGTCTTGTTCTCTCTCTCTCTCTCTCTCTCTCTCTCTCTCTCTCTCTCTCTCTCTCTCTCTCTCTCTCTCTCTCTCTCTCTCTCTCTCTCTCTCTCTCTCTCTCTCTCTCTCTCTCTCTCTCTCTGTCTTGCACACAGCACTTTGTTTCCGAATCGCCCCAGCCATCGTCTGAATTGTATATTTCTATTTAAAGAGGCACGGTTTTCATCTTTCGCCCCCTTTCCGTTCCCCTGAGGGGAGTGTGGTATTAAAAAAAAGGGGCTTTAAATAACAAGAGACTGCCATCGGTTCCCTTGCTAGTACCCACATTAAGCCTGATTTATACTTCAGCGTGTGACGGTGTCGTGCAGCGAGATTGGCCGATATACAAGCTCACGGCGCGCCGCGAATGCGCCGCACCGGGGGCTTGTAGATCGGCTATTTCCGCCCGCGGCCCACCGTCGTACGGCGGGAGCATAAATTAGGCATTAGCCTCGTCTGTGAGTGAGCGCCTGACACCAACTAAACTGTTTCGGCTCGCCTTGTGCGTATGGCAGCATAAATTATTCAAAATTAATCCCTGCTGAGGGGGAACTATGGGAATTATAAATTATCAGAGCGGAGTTCCCTAATGTGCGTGGTCCCTCCCACACCTACTGTACAGCATACAGTATATGGTAACCGTCTAGGGTCCTAATCACACCTAGTGAGGAGACACCTTGACCTTTGAATGTTTGTCTGTCTGTCTGTGTGTGTGTGTGTGTGTGTGTGTGTGTGTGTGTGTGTGTGTGTGTGTGTGACGTGTGACGTGTGTGTGTGTGTGTGTGTGTGTGTGTGTCATCCGTCGTAACTACTTGAACCCTTGCGTCCATTTTATTGTGCATGTCATATGAGGCAAACTCTCGGTGAAAATAGCTAATCTACAAGCTGATGTGCCTAGATTGGCTATTTTTTAGTAAAGACTTTGGTGTAGAGACCTAGTATGGATCCCTGGGGGATACCGTTCAATGGTCAAACCACATGGAAATATGGCATTGTGTATAGATCAAGTATTAATACTAAAGGATATAACATTAACTGAGCATGTATGAAGTACAAAATAACTTTTTACAAGCTGCAATAACAAAAAAAAATCAGACGTCGCCGTTGGTTTGTTTTGACTGTTTGTTAGTGTCTGCATGTCAGAGACGCACGCATTCGTCCATGTAAACCATGTAAAACATTCACGGGGGGGGGGTGGAAGAAGTTAAAACAAAGCAAAGCAAAGGGGAGAAAGAAACAAAACAAAGAAAAAAAAGCACGGGACGCCCATCGAGACATTCCCCCCGTTGACATTTACGGGAAGTTTGCGAGGAAAAGGTTTAGCCCATCAGTCTCGGCGGGGCCGCGCCGCTTTGGGGACCGCTGAGGAGGCAGTGATGGATGGCTGGGCTGACAACGCGTTTAATCAAACCTCAGCGGGGATGGAAATATTAATGCCGGGTAATTGAGAACACAATGGAGAGCGTTATCGTCCGAGCGGAGCTCATTTAAGTCCCCGCGGACACCTGGACGTTGACACATGAAAGGAGTGTAACCGGTGGACGGCGTGTCGGCGAAGACCTCGCCGGTCGTTGGCCGCGCGCAACGCGAGGCCTCGGCAGACATGGCAACCCGGCCGGGGTCGGCTGAATGATGTCCTCTCGACTGTGAAAGTTAATGTAAGCCATCAGTCATTCATTTTGCAGGTAAAGTCTGCCGGACATCTCTTGTAATAACCATCAACTCATCTGAAGCACCGTCCGTAGGGAAGATGTTAGCTCTGCGAGTGCTGATAAAACACGGACAATGAAAAGTGAAGTAAATTGAAGGAACACAGGGTGGGAAAGAATCAGTGTTCAATTGACTTAATTCACTCCGTTACGAGGAGAAACCGGAATTCAAAATGTATTGATGCCAAAAATGTACCAAAAGTACAAAGTACTCATTATACAGAATTATTTTATTTTTATATCAAGTTTTCAAATTAAAAAAATATATATATAGGGTTGAGTTTCGTATAATAAAGTAACTAGTAACTAACCACCAAAGTAAATGTACTTAGTTCTTAGTTACTTTCCACACTCGGGGGGGGTGGGGGTGGGAGGGGATCCATGCATTCCCCCCTCTGGTCAATATTTAAAAAAATAGCAGATCTGCAAGCTCAAGCTCACAACACGTCACATTGCATGTGAATCCTGAAAAGTAACAGTTTTTTTTTCTATTCATGTGTATTATGTATTCTACTAGTATGAGGTTTAAGCCAGATCCATGAGCTGGAAAACGTGGAGTGAGAGCTTGTGGAACACGCTGGATGTGTGCTACTTTTGATGCTTTGGTGTGACACTGTAGTAGTAGTATGATCAAGTATAGGCCATTCATTTACGGGGAAAAAAATTGTTAAAAAAAAGTTACAAATATGGAAATATGACAAATATCCCCCCACTCTGTTTTTGTACAAATCAAAACCCGAGAAGAATACACATCCTACGCTGCATGCTCTTTTTTCTCCCTCTCTGCCAAAATACATCTTTCCCCCCGACAGGGTGTGATTGATGCCAGGTGCGGCACACTGGCCGTCCAAATTAGTCACAAATCTTCCTCGGAGAGAAACGTCCACGGATACGGCTGCCGTCCCTCCAATCCCGAAGGAGAAAGATGGCCGCTCCGCTCCGCTCCGCGCCGCGCGGTGCGCGCTGACGAGCTCGGCTGTGCAATGAATCACCTTGTGTATGTTTAAAAATAAGACACACATAACAGGACCAAAAAAATAGTGGGGATGAAAACGTCAGCGTGCATCAAAGAACATTTCAGACGTGTGTCTGCTGCGCTCGTGTCTACGGGAAGACATGAATACACAAACTGATCCGCAATAAAAAAAGAACTGCCGTTGCTGGTAAAAGGGGGGGGGGGGGGGGTATCCGATTTAGAGAGTGGTAGAAATATGCATATCAAAGGAAAGACGCAGAGATTTCCCTTGGTTTTGCATCCTATTTCATTCTCTCTCTCTCTGAGTTAGCTATAAGAATTAAGGGCCTGTTGCAAATACCCAGGTAAAATGGGAGCCAGAAAACCTACTTATGATGCTTTGCTGTACTAATCCAGTGGTTCTATCAGCAGATTACTAGAAATAAAGTGTCGAGGGAGACGTAAAGCACGACTCGCTATTAGAGCCTGTGGTCGATTATTTTGGCTCAGATGCCAGTCCTAGACGGCCGATTATGTTTTGACCAATATATATAAAAGAAAGTAATGTATAAAGTAAATGATAAAACATTGCCATCGTCATGATTCGTCAGACGTGAGGCAGCTGCTCTTTTTTTCCCCCTTCTTCTTGTTTAATTCACCGTATGACATGCCCAAAATTGGGCTGTCAGGTTGAATGTGTTAAAACAAATTGCTACACTGACAACAATGTTGTCAAAATAGTCAAACAATGACCAAGGAAGGCGTCCAGCAGTGAGCACCACCTCATCCTGGGGGCAGCGGTTTACAACTGGACCAGGACGTTCCAGATAGAGAAGGAAGGAGAGGGAGCTCCAGGGGTCATGGATGGAGGCAACCAGGACGGGGCCAAGAGTACCTGCTGGGGTGGCGGTGAGGACTGTGGGTGGCAGCACTGGTGCTACGGGCCAGGTGAGAGCCGAAGAGGGTGGGTGGAGAAGGACATGGGACACAAAGCCATAAGGATGTGGTTCCATGCCTTATAACCTTTGTTATATAAATTTGCCAATGAATTCCTCCCCACACACACATTTCTATCTGTGTTGTCACTGCTGTTGCATCCCACACATTCACCTGCCTGTGAGGAGCCCCCACCGGGAGGATGTAGGACCTTTGCTCTATGTCAGCCGCCCACCACTCCCTGCTGCTGACAGGCATATGGATGTATAGATTACAGGAAACTCCCAACAAATTCCAGTAAACTCCCGAATTGTACAATCACACCTGTATATTACCGTATATTACTGTATATGCCTGCTAAACTTGAGGTTTACGGGCAAATCTAGTGCCCATAATAGCCCGTTAACTCCTCTTTTCACGCAGTGAACTATAAGTGAAAGCCACTGCGTTTAGCATTGGGAACTATAAGTGAAAGCCATCACGTTTAGCATGGGAACTATAAGTGAAAGCCATCGCATTTAGCATGGGGACCATAGCGAGGGGACGACTGTGGCCCAGGACAGGAGCCGAAGGCCAGATGTTTGGGAGGTTCCCATGAGGTTCGATCCCTGGGCCGACTGCTGCCTTGCATGGTTTCCGATGCCGCCGGTGTGTGAATGTAATGCGGGTGAATGTTACTTGCATGCAAAAGTAACACATGTACAAGCTTGCGCCGTCGTCTTGTGCGTCGCTGCAGCAGTACGATCAAGCAGTGCATTCATTTCTGAACAATAGGAGGTTTTCTGCCCGAGAGCAACGACATTAATATTCAAGATCTTATATCTTAAAAAAGGTATATGATCACTCATTTGAATCTTCTCAACATGTTGTTTAGGCCTAGGCTAATCGACTTAGCTCTCTCTTTTCCTCTAAAACTTATTCTCCTTCGGCCTGTCTCTAATTTCCCCTCACTCTGTTTTCTTGACTC